>NC_045426.1:290961373-291263873 GCF_902635505.1 Sarcophilus harrisii | reverse complement strand
TGATTAATGTAAAAAAAAAAGATTACTGAAATTGATATGGGGAAAGACTATAGAATAATTTTAAAATAGAAATTCTCTTATAATCTGTTTCCACAGATTTGCTATTGGCCCACTGTATAATTATACTGAAATATGAGCCCTAATTAGTTACCAGAATGCTTCAGCATAAGAAAACTCAAGTGCATCAAGCACTGAAAGAGTAAAAATAAAATTTCATGGAAATACTCACGGAATAACAATTTCTTCTTTCTTTCCACATTTAGCACAAACTTCAAGTTCACAAGCACATGGTCTACAGATCGTGTGATAAGAATCCTTCACTGTCTTTTGTAAACATTTAATACTAAAGAAGGAAAAAAATATTGATACCATTTCATTTTAGCTATTTGAATTTTATCAATTATCCTTATCAAATATTTCATCTCCTAGAAAAAAAGCTTCAGAAATTCAAAAATTAAAAAGAAAATTTATCTTCACCAACCTCATTCAACAAATATTGAATGGAAGTATATGGAAGGGAAACTGGTAGAGGATATAATATGTGCTAAAATGTAATACTAACTAATAATAAAATTAAAATATAGTTACACCAAAGAAATTAAAAGCACTTCTGTCTAAAATGACAGAAATTGACCCCAAGGTTTGTACTTGAATGTGGCCTTCAGAAAGAGGTTGCAATTCTATAAGTGAAGAGAAGGAAAAACTAAATTCCAGACTTAGGTTATAATGTGAAGAAAGGTATGAATGTGTGAAAAGAGAGAGGGGATGAGGGTAATGACAAGTAGTCTTGTTCAGTTCAATAGAATACACCTATATTGGTATAGGGATTCCTTCCTTCTACCAATGAAGTAACAGGTCCAAGCAAAAAACAAAGCAAAACAAAACAACCCCAAAAAAATGGTATTGGTGGTGGGGAGTAGAATTATTGAAGGCTTCCAAATGGGGGAGTAAAAGGGATCAATTCTATGCATTAAGAATTTTACTCTAGCAATCCCAGGTATAACAGATTGAAGTAGGAAGAATCTGAAAGTGGAAAAGTCTACTAAGAATCAAAGTTGAGGATTACTTAAAGAGCTATAAAGAAACATGAGATAAGCAAGCATGAGCACAGCATAAGAGAAATATGTTGTTATGTATTAAATATGGGAAACAAGTTAAGGAACTGCTTGTGTGCTCTACTGATTTCCATGAAATGTCAAGAGAATAAAAAAAGGCAACTATCAACTCAAGTGTGTCCTCTGTAGTGAAATGACAGGCCAACATGGAGAGAAATAGACAAGAAAGGATGGGATCTGATTTGTGGTCACTAGAAAAATATCTTGAATGAAATTATCTCAGCTCCACTGGAATATCCAAGTAATAACTAACAGAATGCTTTAAGATTTACATAATGCTTTACAAATATTATTACAAATATTATCTTTTTTGAATCTCACAACAACCATGTGAAATAGATACTATTATCTCTATTTTCACAGATGAGGAAATTGAGGATCAGAAAAATCAAATGAATTGTCCATGGTCATCCAGCTAGAAAGAATCACATGTAAAATTAAAACTTAGCTCTTTTTGACTTGAAAGTCTAGTATTCTTTCCACTAAGTCAATATCTTCAGGAAGGAAACTGAAAACCAAATAAGCTGAGTCGATTTCTCCATTTTACAGGAGCAAGAACCAGAATCAGAATTTGTTCTTAAAATTTTTCTACTCTAAATATAGCATTTTTTTCAATCAACCCACATTATTCCTAATGGGAGTTTTGCCTGAGAAACTGTCCTACTATTTGAAATGTCTATCAAATATTTCATGATCACTGTAATGCCATGAAAACTGTACAGTATCTATAGGAAAGTTTTTTAGATTTTTAGTCATATTTTCTATTATAAAATGCATTTTCTTTTTTAAAAAAGAGGAAATAACAAACTGAGGTTTCTACTTAAAAATACACGAGGGGGAGCCAAGATGCCGGAGTAACCAATAAATCCAGTTAATTCACCCACATTTACTTCCAAAGTCATAAAATAGTGCCCCCAAACAATCCTGGAATAGCAGTAAAAAAAAGTAAAAAGTAAAAAGACAAGGTAAAACAGTTTCTGAGCCCAAGAAATTTAGAAGATCAAGGAAAGGTTTGTCTCACTTAGGTAAAAGGAGAATGTGTATTTCAGGACAGGAAGCAACCCCTACCTCAGAAAACCAGTGTAGAGCCTCAGTCCTGGTGCAGTGGAGCAGGCAAATGGCAATACCAAGACCCCCAACCACCTCAGCATAATTAAGAAACTGGATAGATTCCAGCTTTGAGAGTCTCTATATGCTTTAGTTTGCCCAGGGCAAACAGACAAACTTCAACAGTCAGACGTCCTAGTGCTTCAATGTAGTTCTTAGCAAACAGGTAGAGACCAGTCCTAGGATGTCTAAGCAAACAGGCAGCAGGCAGCTCCAGGCCCCCTGCCACGTGCTTCAACGTAGTAAATACAGAAAATAGGCAGGTAACAGAGTAAGACTGCCTTATACTTCAATATAGCCTGGAGAAACACAGAAATATCTCACGCAGCCTCAGCACATGCCAGACACCACCACTAGGACCTTATCAGCACCAGGTAAGCAGCTAGATACATACCATCTCCTGTCCCCTACCTTCCACTGTTTCTCCTCAGTACAGCACCATGAGACCTCAAAGCCAGAATCTGCAGCCTTGGGCAAAAGAAGCCTGAGATGGTGCTCCTTCTACCCTGGGAACAGAAATCAAATTAAAAAAAAAAAAAAAAAAGGTAAAAATGCCCCCCATACACACACACACACACAAAGATGAAAAACAACAAAAAGAGAATCTGACCATAGAAAGTTATCTTGGTGACAGGGAAGACCAAGAAACAAACTTTGAAGAAAACAACAAGATCAAGACATCTATGGGCAAAACCCCAAAGAAAAATGGGAAGTGGTCTCAAGTCCAAATAGAACTCATGGGAGAGTTTAAAAATCATATAAAAGAGGTTAGAAGAAAATTTGAGAAAAGAAATGAGTGATGCAAGAGAATTATGAAAAAAAGGCTGGAAAAAAAGATACAAATGGTTAAGTGAAAAAGAAAGTACAAAAACTAAATGAGGCAAAAACACCTTAAAAATCAGAATTGGGTAAATGGAAGCTAATGACTCTATGAGATATCAAAAATTAATAAAAAGAAAAAAATGAAAGAAAATATAAAATGCCTCAGAAAAAAAAAAAAAAAACTGACCTGGAATATAGATCCAGGAGAGACAATATCAGAATCATTGGAGTACCTGAACAGCATCCAAATTATCAAGGAAAATCATTCTCATATCATGGAACCAGAATGTAAAAGAGGTACTGAAAGAATCCAGCAATCATCTCAGGTAAGAGACCCCCCAAATAAAAACTTCAAGGAATATTATAGCTAAACTTCAGAACTATCAAGGAAAAAATACTGCAAGTGGCTAGAAAGAAATGATTCAAATATTGAGGAGCCACAAATAGGATTACACAGGAATTAGCAGCTATAACATTAAAAGATTAGAAGTCATGGTATTCTAGGAAGAAAAGGAGCTTGAACAAAAAGTAAGCATCAAGGAAAAAATGGTCATTTAATGATTGGAGTTTAGTGCTTAAATAAAATGAAGGATTTTCAGCTTTATAAGAAGACCAGATTTAAACCAAAAATTTTATTTCCTATATATCAAGACCCAAGAGAAACTGAGGTATAAAGGGGGAAAGAAAACGTAAGGGATTCAACAGAGCTAAACTGTTTACATACCTAAATGGGAAGATGTTACTTATAATTAAAAAAAAAAATTATATCACTTGAGGATGTTGATTTCAGAAAAGCTTGAAAGGTCTTACATGAATTGATGCTAAGTGAAGTTAGTGGAATCAGGACAACACTTTACACAGTAATAGCAAGATTATATGATGATCAACTATGACAGAATTAGTCTTCTCAGCCATGTAGTGATCTAAGACAATTCTAATAGACTTGGCATGGAAAATACCATACACATCCAGAGAAAAAGCTATGGAGACTGAATCTAAATCAAAGGATAGTATTTTCACCTTTTATTTTGGGGGAGAAGGGGAGTTTGATTTTTCTTGTTTTTTTTTTTTTTTTTTTTTCCTTTTGGTCTAGTTTTTCTGGCATAGCACATATGGAAATATATTTTGAAGTAATTTACAATAATCATTGTTTTGTTGTCTTAAAGAAGGAAAAAGGGAGGAAAAGAGAAAATAATATGGAACAAAATCATACAAAAATGTTAAAAAAAATAAAAACAAACTATTATTGAGAAAACATATCACTAATAGTATAACTAGAAGATATAAGCATAAGGTGAATTTGAAGAAATGGCATAAAAATAATTAAAGAATACACTGGATATAGAAGGAAGGGAGAGGAAGAAGTATGAAAGATCTATTACAGTGGAAGGGAAAATGGGAGAACAGGTAATGGGCATTGCTTTAATCTTACTCTCATTAGTATTGGCTTGAGAGGGAATAATATACAGAATCAGCTGAATACAGAAATCAATCCTAGCCATTATGGAGAGGAAAAAATTAAGTAAAGAGAACTGATAGAAGGGAGGATAGATAGAGGAAGGTAGCAGATAGAAGCAAAACACTGGGAAGAGGGAATGGAAGGAAATACAGTTAGTAAACATAACTCTAAAGGTGAATGAGATAAACTCTTTCCCCATAAAACAGAAGCAGATAGCAGAGTGGATCAAAAACCAGAAACAAACTTAAAGCAGAGTAAAGACATGTTAGAATCTTTCATACTTCAGCTTAAGTGAAGGAACACAAAGAGGAAAAGCAAAAGTAGACGAGATAAACTCTTCCCCCATAAAACAGAAGCAGATAGCAGAGTGGATCAAAAACCAGAAACAAACTTAAAGCAGAGTAAAGACATGTTAGAATCTTTCATACTTCAGCTTAAGTGAAGGAACACAAAGAGGAAAAGCAAAAGTAGACGTAATTTAAAAAGATGAGGGAAACTATATCTTGCTTTAGCAAGGTATCAATGAAGCTATATATATGTATACATAACATACATGAAACATGCTCCAAGTAATATAGCATCCAAATTCTTTATATATAGAGAGCTTTTTCTGTACAAGATATATGCATGGGTAATTTTTCAGCATTGACAGTCAGTTGCAAAACCTTTTGTTCCAATTTTTCCCCTCCTTCCCCCCATTCCCTCCCCCAGATGGCAGGTAAACCAATACATGTAAAAAAATGTTAAAGTATATGTTAAATACAATATATGTATACATGTCCATACAGTTATTTTGCTGTACAAGAAGAATTGGATTTTGAAATAATGTACAATTAACCTGTGAAAATGCAAGCGGACAAAAACAGAGGGATTGAAAATGCTATATAGTGGTTGACACTCAATTCCCAGAGTTCAAGTTGACTTGGAGCATCGTTTCATATGGCTAGAAATAGTTTCAATTTCATCATCTGAAAATTGTCTGTTCATATCCTTTGACCATTTATCAATTGGAGAATCGCTTGATTTTTTATGTTAGAGTCAATTCTCTATATATTTTGGAAATGAGGCCTTTATCAGAACCTTTAACTGTGAAAATGCTTTCCCATTTGATTGCTTCCCTTCTAATCTTGTCTGCATTAGTTTTGTTTGTACAATAACTCTTCAATTTGATATAATCAAAATTTTCTATTTTGTGATTAATAATAATCTCTAGTTATTTTTTGGTCACAAATTCCTTCCTCCTCTACAGGTCTGAGAGATACACTGTCCTATGTTCTTTTAACTTATTTATAATCTCATTCTTTCTTTATATCTAGGTCACAAACCAATTTTGACCTTATCTTGGTGTATGGTGTTAAGTGTGGGTTAATGCCTTGTTTCTGCCATACTAATTTCCAGTTTTCCCAGCAGTTTTTGTCAAACAGTGCAATCTTATCCCAAAAGCTGGGGTCTTTGGGTTTGTCAAACATTAAAGTTATTGACTATTTTGTCCTTTGAACCTAACCTATTCCACTAATCAACTAGTCTTTTTTCTTAGCCAATACTAAATGGTTTTGGTAACTGCTGCTTTATAATATAATTTTAGATCTGGTACAGCTAGGCCACCTTCATTTGATTTTTTTTTTCATTAATTCCCTTGAAATTCTGGACCTTTTGTTTTTCCATATGAACTTTGTTACTTTTTCTAGGTCATTAAAATAGTTTCTTGGGAGTATGATTGGTATAGCGCTAAATAAATAGATTAGTTTGGGTAATATTGTCATCTTTATTATATTTGCTCAACCTATTCAAGAGCACTTAATATTTTTCCAATTGGTTAGATCTGACTTTATTTGTATGAAGTGTTTTGTTCCTTATTTTCCCTTGGTGGATAGATTCCCAAATATTTTATACTATTGGTAATTACTTTAAATGGAATTTCTCTTTATAACTAACTGTTGAACTGTTGAATTTTATTAGTGATATATAAAAATACTGATGACTTATGTGGGTTTATTTTGAATCCTGCAACTTTGCTAAAGATGTGGATTATTTCTAATAGCTTTTTAGTAGAATCTCTGGAGTTTTCTAAGTATGCCATCATATCATCAGCAAAGAGTGATAATTTGGTTTCCTCATTACCTACTCCAATTCCTTTAATCTCTTTCTTAACTCTTACTGCTGAAGTTAGCATTTCTAATACAATATTGAATAGTAATGGTGATAGTGGGCAACCTTGTTTCACTTTTGATCTTATTGGGAATAGCTTCAGTTTATCCCCATTACATGATAGTATCCAAATTCTTTTAAAAAAAAAAGTTAAGTATATATTTCTAGCCATATGAAAATATGCTCCAAATCATTATTAATCAGAGAAATGCAAATTAAGACTACTCTGAGATACCACTACATACTTGTCAGATTGGCTAGAATGACAGGGAAAGATAATGCAGAATGTTGGAGGGGATGTGGGAAAACAGGGACACTGATATTTTGTTGGTGGAATTGTGAACACATCCAGCCATTCTGGAGAGCAATTTGAAACTACACTCAAAAAGTTATCAAACTGTGCATACCCTTTGATCCAGGAGTGTTTCTACTGGGCTTATACCCCAAAGAGATACTAAAGAAGGGAAAGGGACCTGTATGTGCCAAAATGTTTGTGGTAGCCCTGTTTGTAGTGGCTAGAAGCTGGAAAATGAATGGATGCCCATCAATTGGAGAATGGTTGGGTAAATTGTGGTATATGAATGTTATGGAATATTATTGTGCTGTAAGAAATGACCAGCAGGATGAATACAGAGAAGCTTGGAGAGATTTACATGAACTGATGCTAAGTGAAATGAGAAGAACCAGGAGATCATTATATACCTCAACAACGATACTGTATGAAGATGTATTCTGATGGAAGTGGATTTCTTTGACAAAGAGAAGATCTAACTCAGTTCCAATTGATTAAGGATAGACAGAAGCAGCCACACCCAAAGAAAGAACACTGGGAAATGAATGTAAACTGCTTGCATTTTTGTTTTTCTTCCCAGGTTATTTATACCTTCTGAATCCAATTCTCCCTGTGCAATAAGAGAACTGTTCAGTTCTGCACACATACATTGTATTTAGGATATACTGTAACCTATTTAACACGTATAGGACTGCTTGCCATCGGGGGAGGGGGTAGAAGGAAGGAGGGGAAAAGTTGGAACCAATGATAAATGGTCAAAGGATATGAATAGGGAGTTTTCAAATGAAGAAATCAAAGCTATCTATAAGCACAAGAAGTACTCCAATTCACTTTGGATTAGAGAAATGCAAATTAAGAACAATTGTGAGCACCACCTCAAACCTATCAGATTGGCCAATATGACAAAAAAAAGAAAATTATGTTGGAGAGGGTGCAGGAAAATTGGAACACTAATGCACTGTTGTGAGCTGATCCAACCACTCTGGAGAGCAATTTGGAAGTATTCCTAAAGGGCAAACTGAGCCCACCTTTTGATTCAGTAAGGGGATACTATGTATCCCATAGAGACCATGAAAAAGGGAACCTACATGTGCAAAAGCAATCTTTTTTTCGAGCAAAATATTGGAAATGAGGAAATGCCCATCAGTTGGGGAATGGATGAATAAGCTGTGATGCATGAATGTGATGGAATGTTATTGTGCAGTAAGAAATAGGCAGATTTCAGAAAAACCTGTAAAGACTTGTATAAATTGAGGCAGAGTGAAGTAAGCAGAGAACCAGGAGAACAAAGTGTACATTATCAGCAACACTGTGTGATCAACTATAAATAATTCATCTCTTCTCAGCTATATGATACCAGTACAAAGAATTTACAAGGGAAAATGCTATCCACAGCTAAAAAAAGAACTGATGGACTCTGAATGAAGATCAAAGCTCATTGTTTTCACTTACTTTAAATTTTTTTGTAGTTTTTTTTCCCCCTTTAGATCTTTTTCTTCTTTCACAACTGTGACAAATATGTTTTACCCATATCAAATTGCCTACCATTTTCAGAAGAGGGGAAGGGAGGAAAGGAGAAAAATTTGTAACTCAAAATCTTGTAAAAATGAATGCTAATAATTGTGTAAATATGTGTAGAAGAACTGAACATGTTTAACATATATTAGACTATTTGCCATCTAGGGGAGGAGGTGGAGGAAAGGGAAGAAAAAAATTTGGAACACAGTTTTAGAATATTGAAAATTATCCATGCATATGTTTAGAAAATAAAAAACTTTAATAATAAAAATAAATAAATTTTTTAAACGAATGCTAAAAATAGTCTTGAGATGTAATTGGGAGAAAAATATCATTAAAAATGGGATTAAATATACTGTGAGTTTGCCTATCAATTATGTTTTTCAAAACAGGTTTAGAAGCTGTTTGTTTTTTTTTTTTTAACTAGAAGAGGGGGCTTAATTACAATAATTCCTAAAATATGTAAACTATAGAATGATGACCAAGCATTTCAAAGGCTTTTTTTTGAAAAAAAAAACAAAAAAAACAAAAACTAGAATTGGTGTTTGAGGGCAGATCCTGTAAAGAAAGAGCTCACAACTCTAATCAATTCTGAAGAAAAGAGAAATTCAGGCATAGGTGTATAACTCAAGAGAAATTAAAATATAGTTACCTTTAAGATAATTAAGATTCAAATTTCTTGGTAAGATTTCAGTGTGGGATTTATAGTTACATAGCATAATAGTTGACATAAACTGTGAATACACAAGTCACTGTGACTAAAACCCAAATATAAAGTAAACTCATGTTCCTGGAATATAGTGACACAACATTCCTTCTTGTCACTATTAGCCTTTAATAGTTTTATCTATTATAAAAAACAGGAATAATGTAACTGAAAAGTATAATACAATGAATAATACTTGGCTATTATGCTGCATGGCTCACTGATAAACATGATGAAATTAATGAAAATTCAAATTTGTTTACTATTCAAATAAAATGTATCATAGCTGTGTAAAGCATATTTTACCATATGATTTGTCCATATAAAAGTAGTGACCAAAGAAATACCAAAAAAGAAAATAAAAAAACAAAATACACCAATCATAGAATGAAAGCTCAAGTGTTGCCTTATTTACACAAAAAATATTAAAAATCCAGAGAATGCACTCCAGTATTTTGATGTTCTATAGTTCATATTCAATAGACATAAATGGCAAAAAAAATGAAGGGGCATATACATGTACTATGACTTTCACTGGTGGGTATGAGTAACAATGCCTGTTTATTGATTTAATGCTAGGATTTTACTAAATGAATAACGGAGCTATAACCTCAAAGATAAGGATACTCATGTTGTATTTCAAGATGCAATATTATCACATCAACAGTATAATGTTATCAACAAACAGAAGCACCTAAAGAAAACTCATGATCTATAGAGAATCTCTCTTCTATTTAGACTCCATCTAGACATATTTCATCAAGGTGGCAAACACCTTTGGTCGGCATGCATCTCCTTTATTTTACTGATCCTAAGAGGAGTGCTAAATAAATTAGCTCTGTGAGTATACCACCAAGGAACATATATACACGGCTAATTTAAGCAGTTGATGAAGCTAACTTAAAAGTCTGTCCAAACACTTTGAATTAAGTTAATGATAAAGACAATGTGATTTGCTTGAGATGTTCTTTATACCTCTTATTCAACCCTTTTGAAAATGTAATCTGCTATTGCAAATTAAAGGCAACAATGTATTTAATCCCTTCTCACATAACCCAAAATTTTGTGATTCATTTTAAAAATATTTTGAAAATTATGAACATAATTGATTTATTTTATAATTCTATTTCTTTTATTTTATACATTTAAAAACAGGCCCACAGTCTTGACCAAAATGCCAAAAATGAGAAACTAGGCAAAAGTCAGTAGTTATGTCACATTTGTACTTCCTCATAAAAACCAATTATTTATCAACGGTAACAGATAATAAAAAAAAAAGCAATTTTGTCTCATTTTGTGTCTATTTGTTATATTCTTTTGAAATAATGTTATAATTTCAATCTTGTGCCAAAGTCTCTGAAAGAATATTTAAGACTTGGGATGGAAAATGCCATCCGCATCCTGAGAGAGAACTAAAGGTAGAGACTGAATATGTATCAAAACATAATTATTTTCACTTTTTTTGTTTTTCTCTTTCTCATGGTTTTTCCCCTTTTAGTCTGATTTTTCTTGTCCAGCATGTTTAATTATGATTAATTAATTTATTAATAATGAAATGTTTAAAATAATTACGCATATTTAACCTAGTTCAGATTACTTGCTGTCTTGAGATGGGAGGGGAAAAAATTTGGAACACAAAGTTTTACAAAAATGAATGCTGAAAATTATCTTTATATAACCTTTATTTGGAAATATAAAATACTAATGAAAATTCAAAATAAATAATTTTTAAAAGATCATTTATCTCTATTACACATAATTATTTTTTTAAACCTTCTCTACATTTTTTTTTTAAACAATCTGTACTTTCAATCAGATCTTAAATTTTTTCCACTCATGATGCCCTTTCTCGTGAGAAATTTTAAAATGACCCTGGGCATATAGGTATGTAAAAATGGGCATACAAATCAAATATTTACTGATAAGAAATCATAATTTCATGACCCCAACATTTATTTATTTGGTACCCACAGTTTAAGCAGCTTTGCTCTAAATCAGCTTTGCATTTGGCTACCATGTCTCTTGGCAAAGAACAATTAAATATTTCATGGACTGAGGAAGCTGCCATGCTCTTTAGCCTTCTCATTGTGTTGCCTGCTTTACAATGTTAAGTCATTTAAAAACTGTTTTCTCTTTAAACAGGGCATATTTAAGATGCAATTAAATGCAGTGTCTTCAGTTTATTCTTCTAATTTGCTCTTGATTTTAACATTTTCTCAACTAGTCAATGATCTGGCCAAAAGTAAATGATTCTAAAATGGTTCATTCACACATTAGTATTATCTTGTTCACCATTCCAAATTCTTGAAGAAATTGCTTGACAGATTGACCTTCAAGAAAACATTTAAAGGGAATAAGTATACAGCTTCTGAGTAGTTTACATTCCTTTGGCATATTTTTCTTACTCATGAAAAAATTTTCTTTGCTATATTTTCCTACACCATCAAAGAGAAGACAAATAACTATAAAGTACATGTTAATTTGGTATGGAGTAGACATGTCAAGCATGGGAGCCTTCCTAGCTTCATTGCTACTCTTGGAACAAACCAGATTAAAATGTAATTGGAAAATATTTAACTAAATATACAAAAGAATGTTAAAAATGTTTATATGTGGTTTTCTAAATATGTGGCGTACAAGGATCCCTTTATACAATTTAGTGGCTCCCATTTCTATTTGAATTTGACACCACTATTTTGGAGGATCCTATCACATCTTCCACAAAGATGTTCAATTTCTTCATGCTTTGTAGTGGTATCTAAACCATAATTTATGGAGGTCTATTTCCTTATGCTCTTTATAAGCACTGCAAAGCAAGTATTTCAAATATTCCCGCAAATGATGTTTCTTATTACCTTGGGGAACACAATAAAACTAATGCCATTCTTCCATTTCCCTGAGGAGAACTTGTGATCCATCTTACCATTTAGGTACAATTGTTTTATATCTTCTGGTATCAATTACAAAAAGAATGCCAATACAAGTGTAATTTTTCATGTATGTAGTATCCTTAAAGTTGAGCAAGTCTGATACACAGCATACTTAATAGATGATTATATAATGGAACTGAAGTGGTTTGGAGTCTCCAGCCATTATTGAAAAGAAGCTGTATAAGAAGTTTATTATCAAGACGATCTAAGAAGATAAGTTTGCATTCCATCCTTATCCTTATCAAGGCCAATTATGGGTTTTAACATAGTCCCTCTTAAACACAAAACACATATTTTCCACTCTGGCCTCTCCCAGAAGAGGTCTCCCATGTGGTACCATACATTGTCTTTGTGCCTACACTATGAACAAAGGTGGGCAAAATCATGCAATTATTCTGTCTAGTCCACTACAAATTTATGTTACTTTATCGCAAATGGGCCCTGCTACTAGATACTAATCTTCCCATATCTCTTGTCAATTCATTTTCCATAGCAGCAATTCCAAATGTTCTCATCCTTGGTTAAACCTCCCATGGAACTCTCTACCCCACTCTCTCAGCTAAGAACCTTAAAATTGAGCCCATTTACCATCAACTCTCAATTTTCCCCCTTTTTCATCTCCTGTCACTCAAGAGACCTTTTGCCTCACTCCCCCTTTTGCTGTTGCATATGATGAAGCAGCCATAGTTCTGTACCAAGGTTAACTTTTCCACTTGTTCAAGTAATCATATTCCATCTCATCTCCTTCAACGGAATAGCTCCCTGTTGCCTCACTTTCACTTATTTTCAATCTTTCTTCATTACCTTATTTCCTATTGTTGACAAATATATTCATGTTTCTCTATCCTGAAAAAAGCCCTTACTTGATCCTTCTACTCTTATGTCTCTTCCTTCTTTGGAGCTAACCTCTGAAAAAAAGCTATCCACAATAGATACTTCCACTTTTTTTCCTCACTCTTTTCTTAACTCCTTATAATCTGGTTTCTGATGTTACTCAACTGAAACGGGTCTCTCTAAAATTATTAATGATCTTTCATTGCCAAACCCAATAGTCTTTTCTCATTCCTCATTTTCCTTGACCTCTCTGCAGCCTCTGACATAGCTAATCACGCTCTCTTCTGATACTTTTTTCTCCCCAGGTTTTCAAAACACCAATTTCTCCCGGTTTTCCTGCTCCTTTTCTGTCAACTTTGATGGATCCTCCTCTAGATCACACTATCTAACCACAGGTATCCCCCTTAAGAGGTTCAATCCTAGGTCCTCTTCTCTTCCTTTATATCACTTCATTTGGTGATCAGCTCCTGTGAATTTAATTACCTTTATTCCTCTAATCTCACTACTGGACTCCAATCTGGTATCTCTAAAAAAACTTTCAGACATCTTGAACTGGATTCCAGTTTAAGATATCTTATTTCCAGATTAAGACATGTTAAAACTCAATATGTTCATAATAGAATTCATTTCATTTTCTCCTAAGTCTTTTACCTTCTTCCTTCCCCTGTTAATTGTTAAGGACCATGCCTAGATGAAGGGGCAGGTCAATTCTCCGTGAGCCTCCACAGCTGTGAATCACCAACTTGAAGGAGTTGCAAAACAGCCTTTGCAGAAGTTCCTTGTGGATTGGGAATGAAATAAATTGGAGGCAACAGGGAAGAGGAGAGAGGTCAGACAATGCAACTGCCTCTCAGTGAAGAGGTCAGAGAACAGCAACTGCCTTTTAGTCTCCTTGTATCATCAGCATCCTCTCACATGAAGAGATCTACTCTACAGGTTCAGACCTGTTAGACCTCTGGCAGCCACTGGAAGGTGGCTCTCATATCATAACACATGGCGCCCGAATGTAGGTCATAAGATACACAAGAAACAGTGCCCAAGAGCTGTTTATGGGTAGGATCCTCCCAGAGTTCCTTCAGTAACCTGCGGGGAAGGAAAGGGAGAAGAGACCCAGTAAGACTTTTTTAGTCTAAGTAATTAAATGGGCCAAGCCAGAAGACTGATGAGAGATTTATGAAAAATGCTCGTTCTGACTACAGTTCTTTTCTTTATTTGATTTGCCTCCATGACATCTCACAAGATTTAACACCTGCTATAGTATCTCACCCTACAACCATCTATTAGTGATAGTGCTGTTTGCACTCCCTAGCATGTGGACTCAGGTATCTTAGCATGTGGACTTAGATAACAGCTAATGCATAAATTTACTATTTAATGGGGTAAAAATAATCGTGTTTTCATAAAACAAAAATCGGGGAATTGTTAAAGACCATACCAAGGTGAATGGGCAGGTCAAATTCTCCCAGAGCCTCCAGTTGTGAATCATAATTAAAGTGCCTATCCAATCGTATCATTTCTCTACTCTGTTGGAATCTTTACAAAGTGTTAAGCCATTGGAGTTGATTTAATCTTAGAGTTATTTTGGGCCAGTACTTGAACTAGGTACTAAGTACAACTGATGGAAACAATGCTTGTGTTCACACCTTTGGGAGATTTCAGAGAGCATGCTGGGAGATATCCCACAATCCCACTTTCAGAGAAGTAGCATAAATACAGTTCCAATGAGCGACTCAAGAGAGTTCTGGGAAACTTCGCGACTGGGGTTGGAGACAGAGCACTCTGGGAGATACAGAAGGGTACTCGCCTCAGTTAGAGATTGAGAAGCCACGAGTCGGAGATGGCTGGAGGCTGAAGAAAGCAGAGGCAGAAGGCAAGGACAAAGCTGCAAGATCTCTTGGAGCTAGGCAGAGAGATAGGCCTCAACTAACCGGGCTAATTTGGAAGGAGAAATAAACATTTGCATTTTTACCAGCTGACTGCGATTTTGGAGTAATTAAATAATTAAATAATAAATTATTTCAACTAGACCAAGGCTGCTTCCAAGAAAACCTTCACACTACTCAACCAACTTTAGTCACTTCGTGCCATCTTCAGGAGAAAACCAAAAGTTCTATTTGGCATGCAAAGTGCTTCATTACCTAGTCCCCTCTTACATTTGTCTTTCACCTCCCTAAACAGTTTTCAACTCCAATAACAACATTGGCTTACTTGCAGTTATATAAACAAGACACTTTAACTCTTTTTTTCCCCCAAGGTGAGAAAACTCTTATTCCACTCTTCCTAGTGATCTCCCTGGCTTCCTTTTAAGTTCCCAATAAAATCCTATCTTGTAAATGAAGTCTTCCCCAAACCTTGTAAATTCCATTGCTTTTCTTCTTTTAATTATTTCCTATTTATCCTGTATATAGCTTTATAAGATCTTGGGCAAATCACAGAACTTACATGGGCCTCAGTTTCCCCATCTGTAGTAATAACACCTATTTGCATATAGTACTTTAGTTTACAAAGTGAATTGAACTAAATAATTTTGAAAGTCTTTGTTTTTTTAATAGTATTTTATTTTTCCAAATACATGTAGAAATAGTTTTCAACATTTTAAAATTTTTTCTCTCCCTCCTCAAAACAGCAATTTGATATAGGTTAAATTTCTTATTTGTCATGTTGTACAGACCAAAAACGAAAAAAACCATGACAAAGAAAAATAACAAATAAATAAAAAGGGAAAATACTATGCTTCAATCCTTATTCAGTCCCCATAGTTCCATCTCTGGATAGCAGATGGCATTTTTCATCCCAAGTCTGTTGGAAATATCTTGAATCAACACATTGCTGGGAAGAGTCATACTCTTCTTGTTACTGGGTACAATGTTCTCTTGGTTCTACTCACTTCACTCAGCATCAGTTCATCTAACTGGGTTTTCTGAAATCAGGCTATTCATCATTTCTTTTAGAACAATAATGTTCCATTACATAATACCATAAATTATTCAGCCATTCCCCAACAGATAAACATTCATTCAAATACTAGTTCCTTGCCACTATAAAAAGAACTGCTACAAAAATTTTGCACATGTGAGTGCTTTTTTCTCTTTTATGATCTTTTTTGGAATATAGATCCAGTAGGGACACTGCTGGATCAAAGGGCAAGCACAGTTTGATAGCCTTTTGGGCATAGTTTATGGCTTTTCCCCCCTAATTTTCCACATTTTTATTTAAAGTTTTGAATTCCAAATTCTAACCCTCTCTCCCCATCAAGCAATCAGATATGGGTTATTATACATGTTCAATCCTCTAAAATATTTCTATATTAGTCATTTTCTACATATACATTCAAATAAAAAAAGAAAAGGAAAGTGAAAAACAGCATGATTCAATATATCTTCAAACAATATAATTTCTTTCTCTGGAGATCAGTAGTATGCATAAATATTAGTCCTTTGGGATTGTATTAATGAGAATAGCTGCCATTTACAGTTCTTCATCAAACATTATTGCTGTTATTGTGTACAACATTCTCTTGGTTGTTCACTTTTTTATGCATTAGTTGACAAGTCTTTCTAGATTTTTCTGAGATCTTCCTGCTTTTCATTTCTCATAGTCCAATAATATTCCATTACAATAAAACATCACAGTTTATTTAGCCATTTCCCATCTTCTATAACATGAGAAGTTAAATGATCTGTCAAGTTTTTCTGGGAAATAAAATAAGGCAATATTTGGACCCAAGATCTTTGATTCCAAATTCAATGCATTCATACTTTTTCTCTACATATACCCATACTAAATAAGTCTTGTAATTTAATCAATGTGGGGATACTCTTCACTGATGGATTATAACCTCACAGTCTATGAATCATCATGGCCTCCCTTTTCATTCAATATCAAAAGTTACAAATACACAAAGCTACACATATGACAAATATAGATACAGTTACTGACCATCAAAGATAACATTTAATAATGCATTAAAGTTTGCAAAATGTATTACTAAGATTGTTTCATTTGCTCATCATAACAGTCCTACAAAATAGATACTATTATTACACCCATTTTACAGAAAGGAAACTGAGGCTAGCAAGTTCAGTGACCTGCCCAGAGTCAGAATGTTTCCCAGTTTCCCCATGGAAACAATGATAAATCAATTCTTGAAACAGATTCTGAGTGACAAAAATATGGAGTGAAACAGTTTTCTAGCTTAAGATAATTCAGAAGGATATGAGGAAGTTTTGTCTCCCTTGTATAGAGGGGAGCATAACCTATAAGTACCTGAGGCAGGAGTCAAACTAAGCATTCCCAACTCCAAATCCAGCACTATATTCACTCTGATACCAATTACTTAGAGATGATATAGAAATGGAGATGAGAGCTATCACAAATTAAGTCAACTTAATAGGAAAGCTAGAAACCGAAGGCCAGATATTTACTCTGTGATGACATATTTTCATTTGCTTACTTATGGCAGGAGACAGTATTTTTACTCAGTATTTCACTATTTGCCAATACATAACAGACATATCAACAGCAACTACAACTAGCTAATAAGAATAATAAGATGAACTTTCAAAAAAATATTTATTTTATTGAATAATAAAAATCTTTGACTGCACATCAAAATTCCCTGATAAAGATAGTTATAAAACATTGCTGTTCCTACTAATTACCTTTTTTATTTAGATGTGGTGATCTCAGCAATAGGTCAGTAGTTGTCTTTTGCCTCACATTAAAACATCTGATTTAGTCTACAGAATACAAAGGGAAGAATAATACAAATCTTCACTAAAGCTGGACTCAGTCCAAGAATTTTCCAAAAACTGCAAAAATCTCAATGTTTGGTACTTATTTGCAGTGCTCCCAGCAACACTTTTCATTGTGTACATTCAAAATAGAGACAAAAATCATCAAGATTGGAAAACATATTAATAAAAAAGTCAAACGCAGCCTATACAAATAGGAGGAGCACATTTTATACATCTACTTCCTGTGATTTAATTTGTCATTTATTAAAAGGTTATGATAGAGAGTGATGTTAAGACTAAAAAACTTGAAAATACCATTAGCAGGTTTGAATTCAATCAAAATATTAAAAATAACAAGTTTATTTAAGTTCCATTTGTTGTTGTTTAGTCATTTTTCAATTGTGTCAGATTCTTCAGCACCCCATTCGGGTTTTCTTAGCAAGTCTACTGAAGTGTTTTGCCATTTCCTTTTCCAGCTCATTTTACAGATGAGGAAACCAAAGAAAACAAGATTAAGTGTCTTACCCAGAAGTCACACACCTAGTCAGTCAATTTCCCCCCTTAAAGATTATGCTCAGTTTTGGCAGGCAGTTTATTATTGGTCATAATTTAAGCTCCTTTGCATTATGGAATGTTATATTTCAAGCCCTGCAGTCCTTTAATATAGACAGTGCTACTTTCTGTGTAATTCTGACTGTGGTTCCTTGATATTTGAATTGTTTCTTTTTCGCTGTCTGCAGTATTTACTTGATACTTGATAATTCTGGAATTTGGCAGGAATATCAATTCCTTGAGGCTTTCATTATGAGATTTGTTTTAGAAGGTTATTGGAGAATTCTTTCATTAACTATTTTCTCACTGGTTCTCCTTATCAGGAAAGTTTTTCTTGATAATTTCTTAATAGAAATTATGCTCCTTTTTAAAATCTTAGTTTTCGGATAGTCCAATAATTCTTAAATTCTCTCTTCTTGATGTTTTACAAGATAGGTCTTTTTCCAATGAGGTGCTGTACATTTTCTTCTGTTTTTTTTTTTTTTTTTTTTCATTCTTTTGATTTTGTTGAACTGATTATTGGTTTCTCATAGAGTCATTCACTTCTACCTTTTTCAGTTCTAATTTTTAAGAAACTATTATCTCTAGTGAGTTTTTATACTTCCCTTTCTATTTGGCTAGTTCCATTTTTTAAGGAGTTGTTTTGTTCAGTGGATTTTTTTTTTTTTTTACCATTTGATGAATTATATTTTTAAGGAATTGTTTTCCTCAGTAAATTTTTGTCCTTCCTTTTCCAAGCTGTTGACGCTCTTAATTCTCATTTCCCTTCTTTTCTTCCTTTCTCTCTCCTTCTCTCCTTCCCTGTCATCATAGTAGCTTTGTATGGTATGGGTTCCTTTCTTTTTCTTTTTTACTATTTTGGTACTTGTTTCATGACTTTTAAAGTTGAGCTCTGCTTCTGGGGCACAGCTTATCTTACACTTCTTTCACTGTGGACCTGAAACCTGATCTTTGGCTTTCTGTACCTCAGATGCTGGCACCTTGCCCAGCCCAGAAATTTTAGTCATGAAAAAAATCAGCATGAATTACAACTTCTTTTCATATGCTTCTGTACTTGTTCTTACAGTAAAGCCAGATACCAGAGAATCTGGAGGATATTTCTATTTACTGTCCAACATTATCAATAGAACAAATTCTGTAAAATATGCCAATTTCCAATTTATGTGATTGAATTAGCTACGCTCTGTTCTGTAGTTAGCCCTACTTTTGCACTTGAGTGACCCAGAGCAGTTGTGCCTGTTGTGTTGGGAATTCCCAGACTGGTAGTTTGCCTCCTATGCTGGAGTTCGAGACCTTACAACTGGCCTGTTGTGATACTAGCCTGCTGAGCCAAGACTGAGGGGCCTTAATTGCCGATCTGTGCTGAAAGCCTCCCTTTGATTTGCCTGGGCATTGTCTGTGTGGGTTATGTTCCTCTTTACCTAAGGGAGACAAGACTTTTCCTCAAGTCTAACCATAAAATAAAAAAGAAAGAATTTAAGGGGATGGAATGAAATTTTAGAAAAGTTAGATATGATAGACATCTGGAGTAAATTATATGGGGATAGAAACAGAATTAGAAAGGATTATAATTTTTTTCAGTGATACACCTAGGTAAAAAATGACCATGTATTAGGGCATAAAAAGCACAGAGTGAAGTGCAGAAATGCAGAAGTAGTAAATGTTTCCTTTTTAGATCATTGTGCAAGAAAAATTATGGGTAATAAAAGACCATGGAAAGAGAGATTAAAGATTAATTGGAAATTAAATAATCTAATCCTAAAGAATCAGTAGGTCAAATAACAGACCACAGAAGTAATCAACAATTTCACCAAAGGGAATTATAATAATGAAACATACCAGAATTTATGGATGAAGCGCAAGCAATTCTTAGGAAATTTTATATCTCTAAATGACTGCGTATATAAAATAGAAAGAAAACTACTGAACTAATAAATAAAACTAAGCTGATTTTATAATATAACCACTGAAACATAAATTTTTGGTTAATTTGGTTAATTAAAATAAAAATTTGGTTAATTCTTTTTAAAAAGGAGAAAAACAAATGAAAAGGATAAATTTATCATCAAAGAAGAGAAAATTAAAGTAAAAATTAGGTCTGACAATCCAAATGAAATGGATGAATATTTATACAAATATAAATTGCCCAGATTAAAACAGGAAGAAAAAAACACTTAAACAACTGCATTTAAAAAAAAAAGAAATTAAATTAAACAACCTAAGATACCATACACACCTTTGGATTCAAGATGACAGGAAAAAATAATGATGATTGTTGAGGGGAGGGGAAAACTGGGACATTGATGCATTGTTGGTGGAGTTGTGAACAATCCAACCATTTTGGGAGTAGTTTAACTATGCCTAAAAAGTTATAAACTTGATACCTTTGATCCAGAGTGTTACTACTGGGATTATATCCCAAAGAGATTATAAAGAAGGGAAAAGGGACCTGTATGTCCCAAATGTTTGTGGCAGCCCTTTTGTAGTGGTTAGAAACTGAAACTGAATGATGTCCACGTTGGAGAATTGAATAAAGGTATATGAATATTATGGAATATTCGTTCAAGAAATGACCAACAGGATGATTTCAGAAAGGCCTGAGAGACTTAACAACTGATGCTGAGGAAATGAGCAGGACCAGGAGATCATTATATACTTCAACAATAATACTAGATGATGACCAGTTCTGATGACCAGGCCATCCTCAGCAACAAGAATCAACCAAATCATTTCCAATGGAGCAGTTAATGAACTAGCTATGCCGAAAAGAACTCGAGATGATAAAAACCATTACATTGAATTCTAATCCCTAT
The DNA here is from genome assembly GCF_902635505.1 of Sarcophilus harrisii. Lineage (NCBI taxonomy): Eukaryota > Metazoa > Chordata > Mammalia > Dasyuromorphia > Dasyuridae > Sarcophilus > Sarcophilus harrisii. The sequence goes on along the minus strand of NC_045426.1, from coordinate 291,242,841 downwards.
ATTTATGCACAAACTGCATTTTTGATTTCCCAGTTTAATTGTACAATATTTCAGAGTCCGATTCTTTTGTAAAAAATAACGTTTTTATGTTACTTATTTTGTATCTAATTTATATTTTAAATTTAACATCTACTGGTCATCCTGCCATCTAGGGGTGGGGTGGGGAGTAAGAGGGAAAAATTGAACAAGAGGTTTGTAATTGTTAATGCAAAGTTACCCATGCATATATCCTGTAAATAAAAGGCTATTAAATTAAAAAAAAAAAAAAAAGAAAAAAAAGAAATTGAACTAATCATCAGTGAATTCCCTTAGAAAAACTCTTCAGGGCTAGATGGACTTATAAATGAATTCTACAAAACATTTAAAGAACAATTAATTCTTATACTTTATAAACTCTTTGAGAAAATAGGTTGAGTTCTATCAAATTTAATGACATAAATATGGTCATAATATCTAAATTAGGAAGAGCCAAAACAAAGAAAGAAAAATATACATCAATTTCCTTAATGAATTTTATCATTGTAATTATTATTACAATAATGTAATTATATTAATGTAAAAATTTTAAATAAAATATAGCAAAATACAGCAATTTATCATGAGGATAATATACTTTGAGCAGATGGGATTTATACCAGAATGCAGGGCTGGTTCAAAATTAGAAAAACTTTCAGAATAATTGACCACTTCAATAATAAAACCAACTGAAATCATATAATTTAAATCATATGATCATAATTATAATCAACATTTAACATTATCTCTTCCTGTCATCTTAGCCAATCTGAAAAATGAAGTGATATCTCAGAATTGTCGTAATTTGCATTTCTCTAATCCATAATAATTTAGAGCATTGTTTTCATGACTAGAACTGGTTTTAATTGATAGGAAACATTTTAAAATGCAAAATGGATCTTTTTTTTGTACAAACAAAACCAATGCAAGCAAGATTAGAAGGAAAGCAGAAAGATAGGAAATGACTTTTACTGCCAGTATTTCTGAGAAAGACCTCATTTACAAAATAAGTAGAGAACTGAGTCAAATTTATAAGAATATAAATTATTCCCTAATTGATAAATGGTCAAAGGATATGAACAGGCAATTTTCAAATGAAGAAATAAGTCATATTAGAAAATGTTCTTATCACTATTGATTACAGAATTGAAAATTAAAATAACTGTGGTACTACCTCATATGACAGAATGATAGAAAAGGAAAATGATAAATGGCACAGTGGATAGAGCCTGGGCCCTGAAGTTGGAAGGACCCGAGTTCAAATTCGGCCTCAGACATTTAATAATTCCTAGCTGTGTGACTCTGGGCAAGTCACTTAACCCCAATTGCCTCAGCAAAATAATAATAATAATAAAGGAAAATGATAATTGATGCAGAGGTGTGGGAAAAATGGAACACTAATGCATTGCTGGTTGAACTGTGAACTAATGCAACCATTCTAAAGAGCAATTTGGAATTATGTTCAAATGGCAATAAAACTGTGTAAATCTTTTGATCTAACAATACCAGATCTGTATCCCAAAGAAATCACAAAAAAATGGAAAAGGAAAAATATACAAAATGTTTATAAACATGTACAGAAATGTTTACAGCAGTTCTTTTTGTGGTGGCAAAGAACTGGAAATTGAAGAGATATCCATTAACTGGAGAATAGCTGAACAATTTGTGGCATATGAATGTAATGGAATACTATTATTCTATAAGAAATGATGAACAGATGAATTTCAGAAAAACCTTGGCAGACTTCTATGAACTGATGCTGAATGAAGTGAGCAGAACTAGGAGAATATTGTACAGCAACACTGTGAAATGATAAACTATTAGACTTAGCTCTTCTCAGTAATATAATAATCTAAGACAATTCCAAAAGACTCATGATGGAAAGACTATCCACATCCAGAGAAAGAACTACGGTGTCTGAATACAGATTGAAGCATATTATTTTCACTTATTTTTGTTGTTTTTTTTTTCCTCATAGTTTTCCCCTTTTGTTCTGAATCTCCTTTTACAACATGACTAATATGGAACTATGTTGAATATGATTGTATATGTATAATCTATATCAGAGTGCTTGCCATCTTGGGAAGGAAAGAAGGACAAAAAAAAAAAGAAAGTCAAAATCTTTTAAAAATACATGTTGAAAACTAAAAAAAAAATTTTAAATTAATGAAAAAAATAGTTTTTATAGGTAACTGGGGAAAAATAAAGTGTTTAAAAAATAATTTAAAAAAAGACTTGTTTGGGCAAAAAGACTGAGGAGAGTATGACAGAATTAACTTAGGATCTATTGCCCACAAACTCAGACTCCAAAAGGAATATGATAGTCAGTATTATAAGCACAAAGATTTGACATCTGGAAGCCAATTTAAGTCATTCTAGGAACCTACCTGAAAATTCATGAATGCAAAGACCTACATAAATTAGTTTCAATCTAAATTTGAATTATTCAGTAAACCTTCAAAAGGAAGACAGACAACAAGTTATTATCACAAGAGAAGGGTACATTAAAAATACTTTGCCCAGAAAAAAATAAAATTCTCCTCCTACTCATAAGGTATTATGAAAACTATAAGACTATCCTTAAGTCCTGGAAAATAAAAAGGGGGTTTGGATTTTTAAAAGATACATGGGGAGGCTCTTCAATTGGAGAATGGCTGAATAAACTATGATATATAAATATTATACAATATTAATGTTCTATAAGCAACGATAAGCAGGATAATTTCAGAAAGGTCTAGAAAGACTTATATAAACTGATGCTAACTGAAGTAGAACCAAGAGAATATGGTATACAACAATAAGATTATAAGATAATCAATTCTGATGGAAGTTGCTCTTTTCAGCAGTGAGATGATTCAGGCCAGTTCCAATGATTTTGTGACGGATAGAACCATCTGCATTCAGAGAAAAGACTGGGGACTGAGTGTGGATCACAATATAGTATTTTCACTTCTGTTGTTGTTTGCTTGCATTTTGTTTTCTTTCTTATTTCTTTTTCCTTTTTGATTTGATTTTTCTTGTACAGCATCATAATTGTAGAAATATGTATAAAAGAATTGTGCAAGTTTAACATATATTGGATTACTTGCCATCTAGGGGAAAGGGTGAGGGGAGGAGAAGGAGAAAAAATCTTTAGAATATAAGGTTTTGCAAGGGTGAATGTTGAAAACTATATGCATATGTTTTGAAAGTAAAATGCTTTAAAAAATTTTTTTAAAGACATATGGGGAAGAAAGAAAAGAAAAGGCGCCTCAAGGAGATGAGACCATTGCTTAAAGTGATAGGATGATGATGAAGACTAAGAGAAGGCACAATTTTTATTTTGTCCCTTTTTCAGTCCCATGGAGAATGGCCTCTGGAACTACAAAGGACAGAACAAAACTAATTAATAGGAAGCTAAAATTCAAGAGAAGTATAAAATGCTGATTTTTAAAAATAGGGGAGTATGAAAACAGATTTTGCAAATCATGTAGTTGATGAGCTTGGCTTCCATTCTTATCAAAGTTCTAAAAATGCATTATTTCAAACATAGTATACATTTAAAAAAAGGAAAAAATAGTCATAAAGAGCCAGAACAGCCTCATTAAAAACATGAAACTCATTTTCCTGACAAGGTAAAGAAATCAGGTATATGCTGGAGACACAATTTGCATAAATTTTATCAAAACATTTCACTAAATCTCATATTGATAAGGTGAAGTCTAGTTTTTGGGGCTCCCTGTAATGTTCTCTTGTTGGGTTTTCTTGGGGTCTCTGGGAGCAGCCTTCATTTCAGTTCAGTAATCACCACGAGAACGGCCAGGTGTTAAAGTCCAAATCCTTTATTATCTCTTTCACGTCTTGTCTACTTTCCTGGGGCCCCAATTAGCTTTCTTTTAGTCCAGATACTTTATTATCTCCTTCCTGGAGCTGGGCAGCTTTCTGGAGAGCCTTTCAATCTGGCCTTAGTCTTAGTGGAAGTGCAGGAGTCCAGGCTAGCCACCAGGAAGATCAAAGATCGAATTGAATTTCTCCCCTTGGTTCTGAGAGTTTAAGCTCCTGGGCCAAGTCCTTTGCCTTCTCTCTGAATATCTCTGAATCTCCCTGACTGAGGCTTCTAGCTTATATGCTCCACACTGAGTACAAACCAATCATTATATCACTAGGAAACCATTATTTGTTGTAGGATTAAATCAATGTTAAACTAGATTTAACCATTGTCTCCTCAATTCCACTTAGTACCTTGTTTCAAGTTCTGGCCCATAACATCTCCTTGTAGGATTAAATCAATCCTACTGAACCATGCTAAATTAGATACCTATTGTCTTAATCAATTCCACTGACTTAGTACCTTGTAAGAATCCTTTGTTTCAAGTTCAGAATTCTGGCCCATAATAGCTCATGGTATGGGAACCAAAATATGATGAGATTTAGGTTTTGAGTTTCCCTTTAGTAGGGAATCAAATGATAAGGTCTAGATTTAGGGAACCAAAATGAGATTAGGGTTTTTGGTGGTCAGGGAGTTAAATGATAAGGTCTAGTGGCAGGTTTGGAGAACCAAATGGAGAGGTTTGGCTCTCCTACATCCCTTCAGATTCGGCACAAGTATAGGGAGTTTTAGGGAACCCCTTTCTGGCAACGCAAGCATTCTCCATAAAGGATTTTACAAACCCCAAAACCTAGATTGATAAAAGAGATTTATTACAGGGATTCAGAAGTAAGGTTAGAAATCTTGACAGAGAGGCATAAAGTCTCATTAGGGAAATAGGTAAGGATAAAGAGAGGGTAACACTAGAAAAGAATATTATTCCAGTGGCAGAGACCTCCTTGGCATGGCATGGCATAGCATTGCACGTTTAGAACCAAAGAGAGAATTTTAGATTGGCTCTTTTATAATAGGAGCTTTGGCTATAAGCTGAAGGGGGATAGTGGTGGAATCCCAAATTGGCTCATCTACTAGCTGGGTTTCAGGGTGAGCTGGAATTTGAATAGAATTGAATAGAAGATCTTTGGCTTGGAATTCTTTTGCTCAGGACTGAATCATCCCCACCAAGAAAACAGAATGAAACTACTTGTCTCTTGTTTCCCTGGGGAGGAGTCCCTCACTGAGGCAGAGTTGAAGGAGATTTTCTCCTTCAAGTATTTTTAGAGTTTCAGAGTCCCTTCTTCATTATGAGCAAGACAGAGTGATATCAGGGTAAATGACAGTACAATTAGACAAGGAATTGCCTGAATTAACTTGATTTACAAAGTCATTATTAATGATTCAAAATCAAGTTAAATTGGAAGGACAAATTTACCAGTGATCATTTCCTGTTCCTATGCTGTTCTGTATCACAGATGTTTATAGATTGTACAAAGCTTCAAAAAATAGTTAACCCAATGGATAAAAAAATTAAGACCCAAAAAGATTGTGACAAGTTATAATTGCATGCTTAATCTAATAATGTGAAATTTAATGGAGATCAGGTAGGCTGTTATACTTGGCTTCAAAAAAAATCAACTTCCTGAGTACAAAATATAACAGGTAAAGCCAGACAGCATTGTATCCGAAAAAAGATTATAAGATTTTAGTGGGTTAGTCTCAAGTCAACATTGTGAGAAAAGGGAGTAAAAAATGTGAATACACTAATCTTATATTACAAAAAGAGATAGTATTATCTAGATCTAGAGAACATGATAGGATCATCGTATTCCACCCTGGTCAAATCTGGAATGTGGAATACAATGCTCAGTTAAAGGCATAATCTTTTTGGATTAACATTCATAAACTTGAGTGAATACATCAGGATAGATAAAACTGACAAACTGGTAGGAGAGGAAAAGATTCAGGAGAAGTATGATACTACTATTGTCAAGCATTTATAAAGGCTTGCTCTGAATAGCTACACAGAGCAGAATTATGCAAAACTGCAAAGATAAAAGTTGAGGTTTGATGTAAGAAAAAAAAAAAGATGTATAAAAGGTTCAGTAATAAATTTTGAAAAGTGACACAACTGATGCTGCACCAAAATCAGTGAATCGTCTTGTCCAACAATTCTTTTCAGACTCATTTTCTATTATTCTTCAAAATATACTTGGTATTTCAGCTGAGTTTACTGGATGCTTGCTGGATGAGTAGTGGACACCTGCTGAATACTTACTAGGGACTTGCTATTACTTCCTACCTCTGTGATTTTGCATAACTGACACCATTCCCCCTCTCAGCCTCCCCTCCCCCCTAGCCACCTTCTGATCTTACCTAAGAAGCCCACTTCTCATCTAAGGCTGTTCCCAAGCATTCTTCCTCCCCAATTTTCAGTTCTTCCCTGCAATTGTTAGTACTCTGCATCCCTAACATTATTTTCTATTTATTCTATATATTCAAGTTTATATTTTTCTGTGTATATTATTATCCTGTCTCCTCCAGCCCCCAGAAGATATAGACTCCTTGAGGGGATTAAGTGGATTTTTTTTCTTTGTATTTACAGTGTCTGGCACACAATAGGTACTTAACTTACCATTTTTTAGGTTTTGATAGTGGTTTGTACTTGCTGTATTTTACCCGCCACTCCAGAACTTCTTTACAACGTTGACATACGCCATCATGAAGCTTTGCATTTATTCTCTTAAGGAAAAAAAAGACAAATAGCATATTGAAAGATTACACTTATATAATGGAATATGGCATCAGATAACTTTAAGTTTTTTCTATGGAAAAACTCATTATGTAATAAAGGACTTCAATCATCAGCACTTTTGGTACTTAAACAAAAATATACTTTTCCCCCCCCCATTCTATTTCTAATTTTATGTTATTATTTATATTCTTTCTAATTCTATAAGAAATGATGAGAAGGATGCTCTCAGAAAAACTTGGAAAGTCTTGCATGAGTTCAAGCAAAGTGAAATGTATTATGAACAAGTAACAGAAATACTGTGGAATGATCAGTTGTGAATGACTTTACCATTCTTCAAGACTACTCTGAAGGACTTATGATGAAAAATGGTATTAGTGCTATTCATACCCAGAGAAAGAACCAATTGTATCTGAATACAGATTGAAGCATTTTTTTAAACTTTATTTTTCTTGATTTTTTTTTTTTTTGAAAGGAGAGAGATCTATGTTTTCTTTTATACATGGTTTTTACGGACATATTTTGCATAACTTCCTGTGTCTTCTCGATGGGGGAGGGAAGGAAGAGAAAATTTGGAACTTAAAATTTTAAAAACCAATATAAAAAATTTGTTTTACATGTAACTGGGGCAAATAAAAATATTAAAACTTAAAACATTATATATGCTTTTCCATTTTTATCCTATTTATTTCTAATTAGTAGACCAAGAGGATGAGCTTAAAAAGAGAGACGTGATAAAATTAACATTTAATTTAGATAAATTAGACAAATCACTGAGATAAAGAATTAAAACTATTGATTAAAGTAGTATTTGAGATGACCGAATAGTTTGTTATCTAGGTTATAGCTTAATAATTTCTAATAAAGATTTGAATGGTCACAATTTTAGAAAAAATTTTAGAAAATTAAGTAAACTGTTGATATAAAAAACACCATGGCACTTATAACAACTTTATAAATTTGAGTTATTGATAACAAATAGACGCTTTAAAATGACCCTCATTTCTAACTCCCTTTGTCAAAATATTTCATTAGCAGTATTAACTAATACAATCTAAAATAACTTGTCCAACACAAACTGTAGTGTGTTTTCAGAAGTATGACCAAGATAGTGAAAGGTCAAGAAGCCCTGTCATGTGTTTTTAATAACCAGACATTCTAAATGCTTTAGAATCATTCCTCATGTAATTCTCAAAAGCACCCTGGAGGTAGGTGCTATTATTATCCTCATATTATAGATGAGGAAACTGTATATAAGACGATTTGAACTCAAAGTACTCTTAACTACAAATCTAGCATTCTATTTACGGTGATACAATTTAGTCTGGTTACCTTCTGATTAATAATACCAAATAAAGCAAACAATTGGGTGCTTCCCACTGTCATGGAAGACATCTACTGTAGAATGCAAATCTAAAGGGTTCTCTATAAATGTCAGGGCCTTTCCAATATGTTTTTGTTTATGGAAAATTTGCTAATTTCACTGGGTCAGGGAACAGTGCAAAACCTACTAGATAAGATAGAAAATAAATGAAAAATGGTTAACAACTAAAGAATTTGATCAGACAAGAAAACCTCTTTACTCTTTCTTGTTTTTTCCATTTTTTTTGGCTAAACTCCATGGTTCAGTCGCATCATCCTTTACCCCAAACACTATATTAACCTCCTACTTGGTCTCCCATTCAATCTCTCTCCACAAAGCTACCAAATTGGTTTCCCTAAAGCATAAGTCTGACTTTATCATAACCCAATTCAACAAGTTCCAGCAGATCCATATTTCTTACTGGATAAAATGTGAACATCTATGTTTATATAGTACCTTACAGATTCTTGTTTACTTTACAAACATATACTCATATTACTTCTCTCTATATATCTACATATCAGGTTAAAACATAGCTAGTTCTTGTATATGCCATTCTATCCTGTCTTCATATCTTTGCACGAATTGCCTGTTTCCCTTTCCTGAAATAATCTTGCTTTTTACTCACCTCTGGGAATCACTACTCAACCCAAGTACCATGTTCAATGTAAGGTCTTTTCTTACCCTTTTTCTCATTATTGTTTCTTCTCCTTCTTCCAGCATTATAATTTTGCATTGTTTATTTATATATATATATTATTATGTATCGTTTATATATTTTGTACTTAATTAAAATAGATAGATCATGGAGAAAGTTAAGACTAAGAAATAAGTGTGATAGGCATACACCCTCGAACACATCCTCCTGCTTCACTGATAGTTAACAAAATTTCAAACTATGTAGAGGAAGATTTCCACTATGTTGGTTAGACTTTTTGTGGAAGCTTCAGGGAGATTCGAGTCAGTCAGTAAATGTTTTGTAAGCATCATGTTGTTGCAAGTTGTGCTGTGGGAGAGTACCCATATTGATTAAATCAAAGATCTACATTTGAGGCATAAAATGTATGAAAACAATCTATATTTATTACCTTGCCAGTATTTTCTTTGCCCTTTACTTAAGTTACAGACAAGAAAATGCTCTATTTTGAAAAAAAACATCAGATCTGAGAATTGTAAAGTGGGTAGGAATCTGAGCTGATTTTGCCCCACTTCCCTCATTTATGAAGAAAGGAACTGAGACCCAGAGAGCTTGTGTTGCTACTCCCAATCATATAGCTGGTTAATATTTTCATATTTTGTCTTTCGTTCAGCCTGACTCTAGTAATAAACCAGAAGATTTACTAGGGAAGGTTACATGTTAGCCATATAAGGTATGTCTATAATTTGATATGAAATGGAACACTATAGCAATAAGTTTCACTATTGGGATGTAGGAGAGTCATTCCTGGACCAAGAAGTGGAAGATCTGGAAATTCTAGTTTAGACACACAGCTCCTTTCATTATCTAGTCTTTTTAACCTTGATCAAGTTATTTAATTTTTCTGAACTTCAGTTCCCCTACCTATAAGGAAATATATTTATGAGACACATAGATGGCACAGCAGATTGAGAACTAGTACTCTGTTTGGAGTAAAAAAAAAAAAAAAAAAAAAACAGAGTTCAAGTCCATTCTCAGCCATTAAGACATTAGCTGTGTGATCATGGGCAAGTCATTAAACTTCTGTTTGCCTTAATCTCTTCAGATGTAAAAGGAGTATGATAATAACAGCTACTAATTAGAATTGTTGTAAGGATAAAATGAGATAATATTTGTAAAGCATGTAGCAGCACAATGCCTACCATATGATAAGTATGATATAAATCTTCCTCTATAAAAAGGATTCTGACCAATTCTAAATCCCATTTGAGTTCTAAAATGAAAAATATTGTAATATGATCTCTATATGGCTTTTAAATCATCATAATTAGGTTTTAATGGACTAAAGAAAAGTAACACTGAGCATTTAAAAATGAGTAGATTATGAAAAAGCTAAGTGATTTTTATAATTCTGAAAACATTTCCTACTAGTACAATTCCAAGCCCTGTCTCCTCTCTAATGTTTTCACTCTAATATAAGGAGGGAAAAACACTTTCCAGTCATCTGCAACCTCATATGTTGCCTACCTTTGACAATGCTCATTAATTTTTAAGAATCTCAGAAATTACAGCAACTATGCTATTTCATGGTCAAGTCCGGGATAGTCTTGGTGTCCTAAAACTTCTCCCTTTTTTTTTTTTTTCAACAATTCCTCACTTCTGGGGGAAAAAAAACCAAACCAAAAATATTTAAAGTAAAAGAATGCTTAAAGCAAAGATAAAAGAATTGCTGTTGAAAAAAGAGAAATCTGAAGTTTATCAAAAGATGATTTTCATACTTCATTTCATTTTTGTTTCTAAATTTCATATTTGAGATTTTTAGTGCATTGGCCCCAGAGCCAAATAAAGACAAAGCTCTTTTTAGGAGCATAAATCTTTCAACTGTCCCAAAGCATCTTTGGCCCTTTGAAAGGAAAAAATCTATTAGGTTTAGTGGTAATGATAGTTAAGTCAACTAAAGTCCTATTTACTGAAAAAAGGCTTTCCCAGTCCTCCTTTTTTTTTTTTTTTTAATCTTCTCTGTGAGATTACCCCCAATTTGTGAAGCCTTTTTTAGGAATGTTGTGAATTTTAACCAACTCCATCCTGTTCCTATTGACAACTTTATTACAGACACAAAAGGAAGCCTGATTCCAGGGACTGCCTTGTCAGCATGACTAAAGTTTATTCAATTCACCAAATCATTTAAGAGATCCTTCTCTCCTCTAAGCAGGTGAACTAGAAAAGCCCTACAAATAATTTTTGCGATCAAAACACCTTGATTACCTTATATTACCATAATCTATTTCCTGGTATCCCATCATGCAGTTGCTGATGGGAATTTGTTCTCCATTAGGACCATCCCCAACTCCTTTCCAACTCTATAGACTCTACTCTTACCCTTCCCCTCAGACCTTTAAATGGCCTCCTTCACTCCTACATATCTGCTAAATCATTTTGATATGTCCATGTACCTTTTTTTACAATAAAGGGTTCTTGTTGTGAATATTCCACATTCAGAACTGCACTCCTTGGACCTGTTATTTCATCACATAGATGTCTGCATCTTGCTTCCCTCATTAGAAGGTGAATTTCTTGAGAACAGGGACTGTCTTTTGATTTTCTTAGTGCTTAGTTTTTCCAGTGCTTAGCAAGGTACTTGACTCATAGCAGGTGTTTAATAAATGCTAGCTGACCTGACAAAAAAAGTTTACATTTCCCATGAGAAAAGTATCACAAAAAATCTGGAAATTCTTTAGAAATTTATTTGATATTGTGTTGAAAACTGAAAGTTTAGAAATAAAATCTGAAGCAAAAAGCTTTTGAGTAATGTTTGATGTTCTGTAATTGTTAAAAATGGATAGAATTTTATAATTTTATTCAGACAAAAGACATATCAAGAGTATTTTTTGAAAACTAAAAATTACGCTGGGAAATGATTACTCTATTTGAATATAAATCTACTAAAATATTTTTCAGGAATTTTCTTGACTCAAAATTGAAAGAAAAGCTTGAGTCAGAAGGTCCAGTTTTACTAGTTTTAAGATGTTACTTTTACAAGTCCCTTTACCTCTCTGAGCCTGTTTACTTATCTGTAAAGTAAGGGAAATAGTATTTCATCAAATACCTCATAAGACTGTTGTGAGGAATATAAATTTACATTGTAAAGGACTATAATGGCTCACATTTATATATGTAAATGGATGGCTTTGTTAGTAGTGAATGATTTTAAAAACGTTAAAAAGAAAGAATGTTAGAGATTATTTAGTTTGATATGAGAAAAACTGAGTCTCAAGGAAGCAAGTTGATTTGTTCAATGTTCCCTTAGGTAATAAGATGCAAAGGCCAAGATGAAAAAAAACCTAGTGTTTTGTTTTTTTTTTTTTTTTACTCCCAACATGAAAAATTCTTATGTACCAAATTCTAAATCTGTTTCATACTGACAGACTCTATATAAGGGCTGGCACTTGGGAAGAAAAAAGTTAGCCTTCATCAAGAGATGGAGAAGAGAATAAAAAAAGATAGTTTCAATTGCCATGTATAAGAAACAAAATATCTTATGAAGAACTCCATTGACTCACTGATCAATACAGGAAAGATTTATTTTACATTCTAGCAAAAATAGGTGTGAATGAAGTGAACAACATCTCACAAGATGGAGATAGTGTTGTAAAAATTGAGCTGGTGATCTCTGTCTTACATAATTTATGGGGGATTGTCTAGGATCATGTGACCCATATGGTTACATGGGCATGGTCTTGAGCGTTAGCAGGATGACTCCCTGCCTTGCTTTGTGCAGCCTGCAAACTTCCAAGAACTTTCCCTGCTCTTCAAGGTAAAGTGACCCAAAGAGGAGAGATTCAAGGCAAAATGAAAATCATTAACTCCCCGACAAATCCTGAATAGTTGTGATTGGATGGCAATCTGGCAACTTTCATGCACAGGACACCAAAGGATAAAATGACCTGTGAGACCCTTGAATCAAGGGTTACAGATTCTGGACAAGATAGACTTTTTGGGATGACTGTGGGTTGGAGGTAACTCCGATGAATTGGATTTGAGACTGGGATCTAATCTCACTTGATCTCGAAAATCTCATCAAATATTCAAAATGGGAGGGCTCAGCCAAAGCCTCCCCTCTGCCCTACCTCCACAGAAAATACAGTTCCTTGGGAAGATAGAAGGGCAAAAGGTAAATTGCTTAAATACTATTGCCCTGTATGAAGATGCTTCCAGAGCTAATTGAGTATGCCTGACTTAATCTGAATGTAAAATAGATTTCTCTGTGTGTGTCTGCTTTGCATTCTGTGTTCTGTGCTAAAAGTTAGCAAGCTGAGTGAGTGATAAGGAGTCAGCCTCTGTTGTTACTAGTACTTGTTATACCCAACATTTCAGTCCAATAGCTACTATGAAATTCAAAGTATCTGGTCCAGTGAAAATGTTGGTGAATTTGTAACCAAAAGACATGAGTTCAATCTGCAGCATGACTTTGAGCAAGTCAATGATTCTTTCTGGGGTTCAGTTTCCTCATTTATAAAATGAGGGGATTGGAAAAAATTCTTTTTAAGATTCCTTTTAACTTTAAATCTGATATCATGATCTCTACCACCAACCAAAAGATTTGCTACTTTCTACTCTCTTTTTGAAAACCATCAAAAGATTTTGAAAATTCTAGTAATAGCAAAAAAAGGTAGTTTTCCCTGGATTCAGAACTTACCTTCCTTAGGTTCCAGCATTGGTTTTTCTATTCATGAAAAAAAGTAGTATTTTGTTTTTTAAACTTTTCCCCTACTATTGCATGAATCTTTTAACAAAAACATCTGCAACAACAAAAACAATTGAGTTTCTAGCCAAAGCCTGAACACCAACTAATAGATGTCCTGAAACAGATGCCTATTATCTCAGAATGCATCATTACGGCTATTGTCATTTGTAAGTTACACAACAAAATGCTCACATTGACACCAATTTAAAAATATTCATATGAGCAAGCTACCATTCAGGGAGAAACAATAGCTATACCTGCCTATATTCTCTGGGGCAGTGGCTGCTTGAGGAAAAAAAAATTTTTTTAAATAACTCATTTTGCTAATTCATAGATTTTCTAGAAGAATGAAATTCTAGATATAGCTGCTCCCCATTTTAAGAGAGTAACAAGCCTAATACTAACTAAAATATTGATCTTAAATAAGACAAGCAAATTTCAAAATAGGCTTTTCTGAGTTTCAACAAAGATCACTGTGGTCCATTGTAATTTGCAGTTCATTCTATTCTGTTTCCAAAGGCAGACTAAGGAGAGAACGTGTTTTGAAAGTTAAGCTGCATTTTCAATGAAAGGACAGCAATAGAAACTTAGGTACAGATCTTAGATACAGACAGGAATCCTATGGACAATTTTCCTGAGGTCAGTGGGAGGGTCAGAGTGAGGAAAGCATACCTTCCCAAATAAACTTTAAAGGAGCATTTCTTTGACTATTTAGGAGTAGTACATTATCAATTCTCTTTAGATATCTTAATGGTGGGAAATCCTTGATTAAAAAAGAATGAATCACAGATTTTTACTAGTCTCTCTCAACAAGTTACCAAAGTGCATAAAACTTTCAAATATGACGTTGAACTACTCCAATCAATTAAAAAAGGTAGAACTGCTTCTCATCTTCCTAAATTAGGGTATTTGACACAATTTAAAGATTTAAGTTTAAAATACATTATGAGACCACAATGCAATAAAATTTAATCAAATAGACAACTGTTAGGAGCTTCAGTCTTGTTTTTCTCCATTTCTCTGATACAGGTATTTCATCCCAAGAACTACGATTAGAGTTGGGGAGCAGAGAATGGTAAGTATAATTGGGAGAAAAGGAATGAGATGGGGATTAATGATGAAACTAGGACTGGGGAAACTACCATCAGGTGTGAAAAAGATAAAGCTAGAATCTATCTTCTTCTCCATCCTTCAGTATTGGTAGACCTTCTAACACAAATCAGTCTTATGCAACAGTCAGTAAAAAGGATTGTTCTTGTGGTTAGCTTGCATAGTTGATACCAAGTAAAAGACACAGGTAAACTGGGAATGTATATATCACAGATGAACTCAAAAGTCCCTAATTTAGATGCCATGGCTTGCTGAAGAGTGATTTCTAGATAAATGTTTTTAGATTGACTGATGTCACTTTCTAATATCTTCATATGTATGGGATACAAATGTTACTTAGACCAATCTGTACTTTGATAAGTGTCTAATAAATTGCTTTCTCAATATTTTTGTTTATACAATCTACTATAAAACATGTCCTTTAGATAAGATTACTTGGGACAATGATGTTATTATAATAAAAACAACATACATAATAATATCACATCAAATGCATAAATCACATTCTCAATATTTTGTAAAAGTTCCCTTTACTGTTCTTAGAATATTCCACAGTGAATGGCAGCAGAGATTAAATAATTTGCTTGATGTCACACAATTCATCAGTGAATGCCAAAGCCAGGATCAAAAATCATAATGTCTAGAATCCAACATACAGATGGAAAATCATTCCTAGTTCTTTCAAAGTTGCCCATATAAACTTTCATGACTCTTTTAACAATTACTTCAATTTGAGTTTTAATATTTAAGACTGATTCACCCTGGACAAGCCACTCAATCTCTCTGTGTTAAAGACAACCATATAAAACTACACCCAGGCAAATCTGTAAGACTATAAATTGTGAAGGTGACAATTTATATTGGTTGCCAGAGTTTCATCACCCTGGAGGTTATAGTTCCGATTCCTATTCCTTACTATTAAGTAAGCAATAATGATGAGATTAACCTGGTCATTTGTATTCCTGAGAGGTTGAATGTCATTTTAAAAAAATTATAGATTAAAAAGAAAAAAAGAATAAAATATCAAAAATAAAAAAATTAGTTTTGGAAAAAAAAAAGGTCACTTGCTAGGCAATATTCTTTTTAACAAAATGAATCATGTCATGTCATTTACAGAGACTTTACTGACTGGTAATTATATTCTGCATCTATTCAAATGCAGAGAGGAACAAGTACTAATAAATCATAAACAACATGGGCTAAGTTCTATAATGAACATGGAATGCAAGATCCCTACTCTTAATGTCAAGTAATGTAATAAGGAAAGAGATACATGTTTTATAAATGTTCATTAAGAGTTAGTTATAGGTAAGACTTGCCCAACAGGTATGATATTATGCCCCAAGTAAGGGATTTAAAAAAAAAAACAAAAAAACTTACTGACTGTGGAGGTTTTCCCGGGGCAGTTTTAGTCTCAGTTGAAATAACTAATTACTCCAAATTCGAAGCCAGCTGCTAAAAATGCAAACGTTTATTTCTCCTTACAAATTAGCCCGGTTAGTTGATGCCTATCTCTCTGCCTGGCTCCAAGAGATCTTGCAGCTTTGTCCTTGGCTTCAGCCTCCAGCCAGCTCCGACTCATGGCTTCTCAATCTCCAGTCTGTCCCACCTGAAGAAGTAAACTCAAGCTTCAAAAGCTCCCTATATTTATGTGATCTCCCAAAGGTTAACTCTGCCTTCTGGAGGGAAAGGGATTCTGAGTTATCTCCCAGAGTGCTCTGGTCCTAAGGGAGGTGTGAATTCAGCTCTCATATTAGCCCTGAACTCTCCCAAAGGAGTGAACTCCATTGAGTACTTAGATACTTATGAGCTCTTTAAAGGTGTGAACACAAGCATTGTTCAATCAGTTCCACTTAGTATCTTGTTTCAAGTTCTGGCCCAAAATAACTCTAAGATTAAATTAACTCCAATGTCTTTAACACTTTGTAAAGAAATGTCTTAATACTTTAGTAAAGATTCCAACAACTGACCTTTGTTGAAAAATATATTAAATAAGACATTTATTTTCATATCCCCTTTATGTAGGTTTTTCTGGAACATATCTTCAAGGACATTAAGCAATTAATTATGGCATCCTTGGAAGTAATAAATGATTCAAAATCAAAATCTTATAAAAATGAATGTTGAAAATTATCTCTACATGTAAGTTGGGAAAAATTATTCTTGGGGAAGTAAAGAGAAAAAAATGCCAATGGATTATGGTATTCTCTTCTTTTTTATAATATATGATCGTTTTCTGAGGGCAGGTTTCTTGGGGGAAGTTTTCTGGAGGTAGCCTTAGTTTCAGTTTAAAGTAATCACTTCAAATGCAGCCAGGTGTTAAAGTAGTTCTTTATTGTTTCTTCCAAAATAACCCAGTTAGCTTTCTTTGGTTCTGAGAGCTCTTGTTGCTAGCTTCAGCCTTTCTCTGAATTTTGGTTCTGCCCCACTGCAGATTAGCTTCTCAATCTCCCAAATTCAACTCTCACTCTGTCAATTTTCCGAAGTGACTTCTGGCTCTAGCTCAACTCCGACTTGTGGCTTCTTCTGAACTGACTGATGCTCCCCTCTCAATCTTTTCATCTGAACTCTGCTGACTGAGCTCAGTTGTTTTTATGCTCTCTTAAAGGTTGACTTCTCCTCTGAGTGGGATTATGGGAGGTGTGAATTCACAAAGTTACAAAGTTAACTTTGTGAATCTTCCATACTTGTGAATTCCAATGTGTGAGCTAATGTATGAATTCTTAAAAGGTGCAAACACAAGCATTGTATCAATTCCACTGAGTTAACACTAGGATTCTAACATCTCCCTTGAGTTATCACCTTGTTTCAAGTTCTGGCTCATAACAATGGACATCCGTATGAAAAATTAAACCCTTCAATGGAAAAGGTCAAAGCAGAACTGGATGATCTCCAGTTTATAATGTAGAGAATATTTTCATGTATTCGAAGACAAGTTAAACTAGAAAAACTTTAAATTCCTATTAAAAATTTATGATGCTATCATGATTATTATGTCTATTGATGTACCAATGAAATTGAAAATATAAAAAGTAAAAAAAAATTCATTTTGAACAAATACAAAGAAACATACTGAATCTAGTTAATAACTTCATGAAGGGTACAGGACTGGGCTGGGTATGAGACTACCCATATAAGAAAGCAAACTGAATTTGAGATTAGGCCAATTAGGGCAGGTAGGTGGAAAGAAAGCTGGATCTGGAGTTGGGAAGATATGAAATTCTGTCTTAAACACTAGGTATAAGACTGTGGGCAAGTCATTTAACTTCTATCTGCCTCAGTTTCCTCATGTGTAAAATAGTGACAGTAGAACTTTACAAAAGTTGAAAATAAAATGAAATGTTTGTAAAGTTCTTTGCAAGTTTTAAAGTTTGAAATATCTGAAATAAATGAAAGCTGCTATCATGACTTCCTTCAAAACTTCAAGAAATCTATAATGTCATTTACAAAAATCAAAATGCAGCAGGGTACAACAAAAAAGCACCAAGGTTGGGGTCAGAAGACACTGATTTTTCCCTTAATTTCTATGACCCTGGAAATGCAAATTCACTGCTCTGGGTCTCAGTTTACAAATATAAAATGGGCAATTGGAGTAGATGGCCTGTAATGTGTCTTTCAATTCTACATCTATGAACTCCACTACAATTCAATATATGGTCTCATTAAGGATCCAAAATGTAATCAATCTGTAGCCAAGTTTGTAAAGAGTGTTTTAGCAATAAAAGCAGGCTGGCTTGATGAGCTTCACACTCAAAAGTCTTTTCTGCATCAATCTGGCAGATAGAGCTTGTATACAACTTCTCTTTCAAGAACTTTTAAGAGTTACCTCCACACCACAGTGAAAAACCAGAGCAGGATTTTGAGGGAATTTGAGTGCATTTTTTGTTTGCATAATTAAAAATTTTCTTGATTGTAAGGTGTGAATATTATCTAAATCTCTCTCAGTCATTAGGCAATTCATTTAACTTCAAAGTGGTCTGAGTTCACTCATTTTCTAAAAGGATATGAAAGCAAGTGATGAACTAGACACTGAAACTGCTATTGAGTTAATGGATGGAAATTACTCATAATAGAATAACAATGAAATAATGATATATAGCTGCTCTTATATCTAAATTCTTTTTAACAAATCATCTCATTTTAATCCTTGAATTATCTCTATGTGGTAGGTAAGTAGTAGTATTGTTCCAATTTCTCAGAGGGGTTATGCAAGTTGGCCAAAGATACATACTTTGAGTCACATGGAAAGCCCTATCTTAGCTCTTAGTCCATTGTTCTTTCCAAGATTACACAGTAACTTAAATCCTGGGGCAATTCACTGCAGGCTGTTTCTATACAAAGAAGCATAAGTTAATAATTTCACTAAGACTTGAATAAAAAGTTTTCTAAAAAATAAAAAGTCTCTAGGAATAACTGTGAAGGGGTTAAAGCAATATATTTTGATATGTAAAAAGTATAATATTAATTTCCCCACAAAATCACAGAACAACAACTATGCAATTCATTTTTCCTCTAGGTGAATACTATTGGATCCTTGGTTCCTCTATCTGTCAAACCACAGAAATTTGGGGGAAAAGGAGCGATAACCATATGGTACACTTTGTATTTGCTCTCTTGTCAAAAAGACATATATTGCCTGCTTCTATTTCCTCTCAGTTTCCTCATGTGTAAAATAGTGACAGTAGAACTTTTCAAAAGTTGAGAATAAAATGAAATGTTTGTAAAGTGAGTGAAAAGGAGAAATCTAAGCCAATGGGTAAAGGACACAGAATCACAGGAACTGGAAGAGATCTCAAAGGTCATTTAATCCAAACAATATCCTCTCTATAAGATCCCTAAAAATGTTCAATTAGACAAATTTTGAGCAAGAAAAAGAGCATGCTACTATAGAAGCAGTCTCTTAATATTATGGGTCAAGAGTATGAAAACAAACACCATAGAGATAATTTAAGAGAAGGGAGTGGGAAAGCATAGGTAGTACATGAAAATCATCTAAGCATTTTTAACTTAAAAGATTCCTCAAAGTTACTTTTCAAAATTCTACTTTCTTGTAAGTTAGTTTGAGCTAACATAACTGGAATTTTAATTCCTAATTTGGAACAGTTATAAAACCAATGTAATCCATTTTAGCAAAATGTCTTAATTGCTATGATTAATCTTACTGGATACCTATAGTATAACACTTTTAATTTAGCATATTACTATACAACCAGTACCATCTTTTTAAAGTTTTATGATAACTTCAACAAATAAACAACATGCAGAATTTGCAGCAATCAGTATTATCTGGTTATATAACAATAGTTCTTTCAATTGGGTAATTACTGAATAACTTTGAAATAAGTCATGTGACAACTTAATATCTTTAAAAAGATGGCCTCATTTATTTAAGTCCCAGTTACCTGGGACTTACATTTTTATTCAAAGAGATATCTATAGTATAATTTTATTCAAAGTAATAATAGGAACAATAAAGATAAAAGGGAGCCTGATGACGTCTTAAGAAAATGTTACCTACTATTCCAAAACATTTTCCCATCAATGGTTTCTAATGGAGAATCACTGAGAATTATGTGGAGTTGCCATATCTGTACCCGGGCACCAACCATTTATTGAGCATCAATCAACACAACCCCAAGCTGTTTGACATACTCCTCTAGAAGCAACAGTTGCAAATAAGAACTATACAAAATAACTAACAATATAAAATGGTATATGATAAAAGATAAGTGTGGTTGAAGATAATTAAAAGTGACTTTATGCAGAAAGTTTCATGGCTTCTTAATCATCCTTTTTATCTTCATTTCATTCTTCCACAGAAATCAAGCTTCAGAAAATACTGGGAGACAAGGAATGACATGAAATAGCAACAGATTGCTCTGAGGAAAACAAGGATGTCTGTATACCTGCTTAGAGATTGTGGTCCTAAGATGCAGCCCTAAGCAACATATATTGTGCCCAACACATGCCAGTCTTAAGGTTCCCTTACTTTTAGGAATATTGTTGCACTACTTCTACAACCTTGTTTTCTCAGATGATCTGGTCTTTGCCTTGAAAAGCATAACTTATAAATGAGGAAAGCATACAGAGATATAAGCAGAAGCAAAAGAGGCTGATCTGGTGGATCTAAAAATCCCAGGATACTTTGAATTTTATCTCACAGTAGCATTCAATTAAATGGATGTTTCTACACAATGTAAAGTTAAAGTTTTTTTCAGTTTCATGATAATTCAGTCAACTAAATGACATTAATTAAGCTATGATAAGTGTGGTAAAGAGAGACAAAATGGTATAGTAGTTAGAGTACTGCACCTGGAGTCAGAAAGACCTACGTTCAAATCCTATCTCAGATATTTATATATAACTCTGGACAATTCACTTAACCACTATGCCTTAATTTCTTCATTTATAAAATGAAGCTGGACACAATGTCTCTAAAGTCTATAATCAAATGCTGTTTCTGAATATTGCTAATAAAATATAAGTAAACCAAATGTGATATTTCTAACATAAAAATTGATAAACGTGAACAAAAAGTATGTTTTCTACAAAGAAAAATCTACAATTAAGATATTTAAAATAAATAAAACTAAGACGTACATGTCCAAATACTCAGTAGCTCCGATGAGATTTTCTGAATTTTCCTAGCACTTTTTTTCATTTATGCATCTATTTGCTAATAATACCCACCTCGGGGGCAACTAGGTGGTACAATGGATAGAGCACCAGCCCTGAGGTGAGTAGGACACGAACTCAAATCTGTCCTCAGACATTTAGTACTTCCCAGCTGTGTGATTCAGGGCAAGTCATTTAATCCCAATTGCCTCAGCAAAATAATAATAAATAGTAATAATACCCAAGTCATTCCAGAGTATCTTTACTATATCAGCACATTGCTTTCCTGAAATTAGTATATATATATATATATATATATATTACTAAGTAATCATCAACTCAACTAGATCTTATTTCTAGTCTCCCGCCCAATGAATAACTTCTATTTCCATACTAGACTTTTTAGTATTTAGTAATTCATTGTAAGTTTTTCTTCAATATTCAGCAATATTTTTTTAATCAGAAAATCTAAGATTAAGTGAGGTATGGAAATAAGTAATGAAGCTATAGAAAAAGTGGTCCCAAATTAGCTACACAGAATAGAAATCTGGCAAAAAGCCTCATTCCCAAAGCAAGTTTACTCAATTCATGGAATAGGGCCCAGAAATCCCATAGAATAGGGATAAACAGAGTATTCACCGTTTAGCCACCCTGCTTCACATCAATTTTTTAGAATTCAAAATTAAGTGAATATAAAAATATGAAATTTTCATGAAATAATTTGAGCTTTGGCATAATTGATTCTGCATATTCAGTTAAATCTCCCATTTTTATATTTGTAAAGTATTTGCATGTGTTTATTGCTTGTGTAATAATTATATTAGTAAGTACAATTCAAAACACTTTCCCCAAACTCTTTATACAATAAAACATATAAAGCACACCAGAACATATACTATAAATTTTTCTCATCCACTGATTTACAGACTTCTGCACAAGATCTTAATCAATGTAACAGTCATTCATTTGTGGCATTCTTTGTCCATTCAATTCAATATTGACAACTTTATTGGCTGTTACAGAAAGTACATTTTCATTTCCAATCAAAGCTAAAATAAAGTTTTTGCTTACAGAGTTAAGCTATTTACAGATACAAATACAAAGATACACATACATACACACACACACAATTTTTTCCAGTGAGCTTTTTATCAGTCATATTATTATTTCACTTTATTATCATTACTGACTTCAGTTTGAAAATATAACAACACTTCTTGACAAAGCTATATTTTAACATGGATATCCTCCAGCAGATCTAACCAATACATCAATGTTCTCAAACCTTTGTTCTCAATATCTTCACGTTGTTAAAAAAAACATCGAGGATCTGTTCAAAGAGTTTTTGTTCACATGGGTTATAGTTATAGATATTTACTATATTAGATAATAATAATAATTTTGAATTTGTAGACTCTCTGAAAGGGTTTCAGAGACCCCAACAATTCTTTGGACTATACTCTGAGGACCACTGTACTACACGATCTATTGATATTCAAGAATTCCAGAAACTTAAAAGTTGCTGTATTCAATTCTACTTTGCAACTCCTGTTTTTCATTAAGTTTGTCTCGTAAATTCTCAGCGATTTATTGTAAATTACCTAAAAAATCTGAATTATCAACCACCTGAACCCATTACCTATGTTTATTTAAATACTAACATAAATCATTTTTGTTGATTTTCAAAGAATCGAGAATACTAAAAAGATTAGATAGCTATAATCCAACATGTTACTTAAGATAGTTTTTTTTTTTTTTAACTGATCAATAGCTATATTGGAACAGAATTGAAGAAGATTACAGGCCAAATAGAAAGCTACCAGAATAGAAGGAAACTGAGACTGAAGTAAAAAGGAGAGGTAGTCACTTTTTCACAATATTTGCATTGTTTTCTTGTCTCTTCTCTTGCCATCATCTCCACTTCATCCCAACTAGTACCTGGTCTCTCTGCCATGGAACCCCTGAGATTTGCCAATTTGGGTCTAATCTTCTTTAGATACAGGCTTCCACAACTTTTCTGGGGTATTTTCAAACCACTATGAGGCAAATGTACCTCCTTCCCAACTCTCCATTTCTCTCTCCCACTCCCCATGTGTACTCTTCTGTTAGAATGTTTTTCGAAGAAAGGCTGTCCCCAGAGTTTAACATATTGCAATGCACATTTGTAGTTAAAATACTTTTAAAAATCTGTTAACTATCTTTTTTCTCCACTCCTCACACATATAACAAATGATTTAGCATCCTATTTCATCCTAAATATTCATTTAGCAGAGAAAACTAAAGCTGGCCAAACCTGAGACCTGTAGCTTCTCCCTCCATTTTTAAAAAATTCTCAGCAGTACCAATCACTTTTCCTGTGATCCCAACATAGGCATACTTATCTAAGGCTTACTAAGATTAATTCCCTGAACCAAACATTCTCTCCAGATTCCTTAAGAACTTTGCTATACTAAAGATCCCTAGAAGGAGGTGGCATCCCTAAGAATGGGTTAATTGACCAGCATTTTGTTTTAGTTTGTTTGGGGGGAGAAGTACTCAATTCCAGGAGTTTGGGGAAAAACAGGGCTCACAACAAAGGAAAAGAGGCTCTAATGTTCCTTGTTCATAGGGTTTCCCCTCTCCCAGTTTTTAATATTTTTTAACATTTTTTTGTAAAATATTTTGTTCCAAATTTTTGTCTCTTCTTCCTTTACCTCCCATTGGACCTTTCAACAAAGTCAATTTAAATAAGAACTGTACTATATTCCACAAATTCAAAGTCCCTTTCCTTTTTCCAGACTAGACAAATTCTGATGTCTCTTGGGGAAACCCTGAAAAACAGAAAGCCATGAGGAGAGATTCGGAAACTTCTGAGGCCATCTTGGACATGTAATTTTGACAAGGGAGCCCCAAACTCTCTAAAACTCCTTCAAGGAGAAAGTCTCCTTGAATCCTGCTTCTGTAGGGGACCTCACCTGAGGGAAACATCCTAACAACTTCATTCTGTTTTCTTGAGAAACCACATGACCCCCATTGATAACACTACTGATTAAGCTTCCCATTGAATGAAAGATCAAGCCTAGAGACACTCATTCAATTCTATTCAATATCAGTTCAAGCTGACCAGCCACCATCAAGAGCAGGCCAAGGCTACCATTATAAAAAGAGCCAATTTAAAATCCAGTCCTTGCAGAGGACCTAACAAACCATGCCATGCCAAGGAAACCTCTGCTGACTGAAACTAAAATAACCCAGGCAATAAAATTCAAGACAGCCAAGGTGTCGTAATTGTGAGAGTGTGAAGTCCCTCCCAAACAGAAGAAGGGACAGGCTTTATTTATAAACATTCTTGTTCAGCCATGCTGTTCCATTTGATGTTAAACAGTGACTCGACTTTCTGTTTATGGGGGAAAAATAGGGGGCTTACAGGATGTAAGGAGAATACACAATGGCAGATGTTTGACATAGATTATTGGAATAGATCAGGGTTATTGAACATTGTTAGGCAAGCATCCTTATGGATAAACACTTGAGCATTGTTGAGCAAGAACTTTTTGTAGAGCAAAACACTTCCCCCTTAATCTAGTTGAGCAAACATTTCTCTGAGGCCCTTTGACCTAAGACTGAGGGAGGGGAGGGGAGACCAATCTTTTGTCCATTTCAAAACAATATTATCTTTCAGCATTATCCTCTCTTTATCTCCCTCACCTATTTCCCTAACAAGATGTTATATATCTCTGTTAGGATCTTGCCACTAAGGAATTCAGTCTTTCCATTCATGCATAGCAAAGGCTGACTTCCCAATGCAAATAATATACCTTTTTATCAATCTAGCTTTTCAGGCTCTTAATTTCTGAAGGATCTCTGCGCTGCCAGAAGGGGGTTCCCACAACTCCCTACCTATGCCCCAAATTCTAAAGGGGATTTAGGGGAGCCAAACTTCTTCATTTGGTTCCCTGAATCCTGGACCTGCCACTAATCTCATCATTTAACTCCCTGACCACCAGGAACCCTAATTTCATTATTTTGGTTCTCTGAATCTAATCTCATTAATTTAACCTCCTTGAGAATGTTTCCTCCTGGAATTAGATGACTTCTGAAAACAATCTGAACATTCTTTGAAAATTGAAGAAAATCTATTATTGGAACAACAAAATGCATGGTTCATTTTTATTAAATATTTAATAAATATTTTATATTAATAAATATATGTATTAATATAATTAATTTAATTAATAAATAATATTTATTTAAATATTTACTAAGCACCTACTTTTGAGCAAGTTATCAGGCAAAATATAAAGAATACCAACATAAAAAGGAAAGAGCCCCACTCTTCAAAAGAGCTTACAAGGTTTGCAAAGAGTTTTACAAACGTCTAATTAAATCCCCCACAACCACAACCAATAATAGTAAATGCTATTATTATTCCCGTTTTATAGATTAGGAAACTGCAGCAAAAAGGTTAAGTGACTTGCTCAGAATCACAAGACTATGGCTCTACTCTCAAGATAAGTAAACCATAACCTCTAACATCATCCTACGAAGTTCTGCATCACAGCCAACTCCGGATTCCTTTGGACCAGTATCATAGAAAGTCTGAGCCAAGGTGGTGCTTGAATCATTTCCCAACCATTCCTTTCAAAGGTGCAAACAGGGGCCGGGGGATGACGTGCCTAAGGCTCATAGCAACGGGACCAGGACTTCAGAGTCCCCCCTTAGTCAGACTCAAAGTTCAGCGCTTCTATCTCTTTCCTGCTCTCCTCAATTCTAAGCTGCCCTCGGATGCCCTTCTACCCCACTCTCACTCCGTTTCCGTCTCTCTCCCATTGCTCCGAAGCAAGTCCTCCAGATGTTCGGGGACAGCGATGAGTTCCCCTACCTTGGTCTGAATACTAGTATCGAACTTGTCGTTTTTGAAGCTAAATGCATTCTGGTGCCTCTGAGGTCTGGTCCGGGTCACGTTCCCTTTCTGGGAGCTCATCTCGGAAGTTGCCGCCTCCAGGAAGGGTGGGAAAAGAAAGAGAAACGAGATTGGGAAGTTAGGGGCTCAGGGGAGCCCCCCCCCCCACACCCAAAAAAAGCTTCCAGAGAATTTGGCCAGAAGGCGCGGCAGTGATACAGGGCGAACACGAGGGATTCTCGGCGATTCCTAGGCTGACCCGGAAGGAAGCGCTTCTTCCGCCGCCCACGTGACTCCTGGGGCGGGGGTTCAGAGACACTCCACAGTCCCTTAGCAACACCCAACGCACGAACATCCACCTCTCCAAGGCGACGAATCACTCACTTTCTATGTTTTTCCCCTAAACTCCGAGAACTAATCCTGCTTTCTTGGAAAGGAGAATTGTCTCATTTACCCCACTGCTTATCAAGCTAAGGGGCCCGCAATGGTCGCTCTGATTGGTCTAGCTTTTCCGCAATCCCCGCCTCTTGCCGTCACCACTCGGCCGTTCCGGAGGCCCCTTGTGAGTCTCGCTCAGCTGGGCGGCTCCTGATTGGCGAAAACCCAAGCCAGGATGGGTCGCTCCTCCCCCGTGCAGACTGAAGCCCGAGTTGTGTGCGACCCAGGCCATCTGTTCGTCGTGGTCCTAACTCCCGCTTTACTGTGGGTCGGGTTTGTCCCTCTTCCTCCCCTTCCAACGCCCCCTCCCCCTCCCCGCCTTCCCATTCTGCGCTCCACACTCCTACGTGAGGGAGCCCGGGGGCCTGACCAGAAGACACCTAGCTGGCTCTTTTCCGTGGACGGAAGAAAAGAGGCATCGGCCGCAACGACCAGGACCACTACCACGCGGGAAGTAAGGCCCCAGAGCAGCCTCTCGCGCCCAAGCCGTTACTCAATAGAAGAGTCACTTAATCCGGGCAACGCGAGGAGGACTCCGGGGCGAGGGGCAGTAAAGAAGGAGCTCTCGGGGCTCCTGACCCCCTTCTCCCTCTCCCCTCTTCCCCAGCCGCCGCGATCTGGTCTTGTCCTTCCTCCTTAGGACGAACCCGCCGACCCTCCAGCCCGGCGGGAAGAAGACCCGCCGCCATTGGAAGGGGTCCCTCGGCGACGGCGGCGGTGGTCCCTTGGAGAGGGAAGCGAGAAATCCGGAGTGTGATCGCGGAGTGGGAAGGGGGGGGAGGGGGGACGGGACGGACGTTCCCGGTTTTTCGAGAATAAGAGGCTCTCCCGCGCTAGATTCCTTGAACTCAGCCTTTCTCAGAGGTGCAGGTGAGTTTTCGGCGGGGGGAGGAGGGGGAAAGTCCCGGGGTCGGGACTAGGGGTACGGGTTGGCCCTGGTCCCCTTCTGCAGCTGCAGCACCACCTAGGCCCCGAAACTGCAGAGGAGGCAGAACCCGCCGGGGCTGGCGGGGGGAGGAAGAAGAGAAGGCGACGAAGGCCGAGAAGGAGAAAGGCTGGGGAGATACCTTTGTTGGGGACCCGGAGAATCCCGGGCATGTGTCTGGGAAGCTGGGGGTGGGATCAGTTTTGGGGGAAGGTTGTGACTAGATTGGGGAGAGGGGGCACTGGCTCTAAATTAGTCTTGTCATTGTGGAATCAGTGCTTGATGGGTCCTGCCTCTAGATAGGGGTGCCCGGCTCCGAGCCATCCGTAGTAGATAAAAGGTGTGGGGAAGGTCCGGTAAGAGCTTTCTTTGCTTATTCCTGGAAGAGGAAGAGGAAGGGGAAGGGGAAGGGGAGGGGACCTGATCCTGGTTAGGGATGCCCCAGCTTTAGGTGACTCCAAAGGATTCTTAACCTTCGAAAGGGCTACTAGATTGATTTCTGACTGGAAGCAGAGATTCGGGGTCTGGATGTTGGAGGGGGAGGGTGCCATAATGTCTTGAAATTTGTTTGGAGGGGGGGGGTAATTTTTTTTTTTTCCCTTTCCTTTTGTTTTTGGAGCGTTCCGTTTCTGGGACTGGCCTCCTCCCTCCACCCCCACCCCTCGATGTGTTTACATTAGGAATTCCCTTTTTAAATTAGAATTTTGTGCGATTTCGAGAAAAATTGAAAAACTTCATGTTGCTCAGAAATCAATTCGTGCTATAAATTTTATGTGGATTAAAAATGTGTTTGAAGAGGGATTTTTGCCCATTTCTTCTTTCCTCACTTAAAAACGTACTTGAGATTCTTCCTTTTCCACGCCTCTCCCCAGTTTTGTTAGTGAGAACAAAAAATAGATGTCAAATTGGAAGGGATCTTTATAAATTAAACCCCCGATTTACAGATGAGTAAATTGAGTCTCAAAGCTAATATGTCTGGAGGAATTTGAATCCAAGTTTTTAAGTCCTAAAGTGAATTTATTAAGATTTTTGGAGCAAAAGCTCCAAAAAAAAAGTTTATTTAAAATGAAAGACATCCTCCTAATATATTTGTAAAATGTAATAATGCAGCCTTATTTCATGATTTTGATAATTCCTAGTTATTTTATGATTCTGGTATCGTATAATATCAGTATTTACAATCCTCTTATACATATAAAATATACTATAAAAGATATACATCTTTTGTACTTATATAGTTGAACAGATAAGGAAACAGGTTCAGAGATGTGACTTGGCAGTGGTCAACACAGCTGGAGTCAGTGTTTGGGATTAGTGCTTCTGAGCTAGTGTGTCTTGATTGGCTCTTGTAATTCAAATCTCATTAGGGGAGTTTACAAACAAAATCAGTTTATAAAAATAAGTTTTAGTCTCTTATGACGTCCATCTATAGCAACAATTATCAGAAATAGGAAATAATGACTGATTGATGTGCTTTTTCCTGTGTTTTTTGCTTTCTTTTTTGGGGACTCTATTCATGGGATTAATTGAGGTACAGCAAGACCAACTATATATTTCAGGAAACAGTGTTAAAGGTAATCGCAACTGAAGTATGTTTGGACTGAGAAGGTTCATCTCTAAAGCTCTTTCCATTTCTAAAAGCCTATAACTTTCCAAGGACATTAATATTCTATCACCTAGTATTTTGACCTCTTTGGATTTAGGGAAGTTAATTGCAGAAGCCAAGATTTAGACTTTTAGAAATCTAAGCAGATTTAATCCTCTCCCTTCCTGTGAAATATACTAGTTGCTCTGAAGGTTTTTGTTTCTTTTTAGAATTTGTACTAATTTTGAAATTTTGTCTGAAATAACTTGATAAAATGTCATTGGGATAAGCAGAAAAACATAAAGCATCTTATTTTAATGTGTTATTTCTTTGCTTAGTGAAAATAAGGTGGAACTGAGCTCTTGTTTTGAGTTCATTGACTTGTTTACAAACTTTAGTCAAGTCATCTAGGCTGCTTCAACCAGTTCAGTTTCACACCTTTTAGATGGGTCATGATCCAGTCTTGCTGACTTCTTAAGGGAGATAATGAGGATATAAAAACAATCATGTGCATTGTTTTGAAAGAAATTTTTCGTTTTAACATTAGAGAAAATTAATATTTTAGTTTTTTGGGTTTTTATTATTTTTGAGGAATTTGAATTGACTCTTACACATTTAATGTTAAGAACTATGACATAGTTGGGACATTTATGGAACTTATCTGAATATATGCTCTCATTTTTAGTTGTTAATTTAGTTTCAGAACTCATTTTCCATCTTTCCTGGAGGTTAGTTAAAGGTGTTGATATTTTTTGAGTTGAAAGTTTTGTTTTTTTAAACAATGTTTTTAATGATCCTATAGAACTTTTCCAGGTAAAGATTTATATTGCTACATGAGAATTCCTGATGATGGGAAATTAGTCACTGAATGATGTGTGCTTTTTACTAGTAGGTTTCATTTCAGATTTCAAATTTTTACCTATTAAGCTTAACATCACCAAGAATGGTGAATATTTATAAATACTAGCTGTTCTTGCCTCTGCATGATTTTTTTCTAGTTTAGGGTTTTTTTTTAGTATTGACTATAACCTCAGTTTTTATAAAATTAAAATGTATATCTTTTTCTCATTGAATTAATGAGTATCCCTGAATGAATTGTTTGCTGCAACTTCAGGTTTTAATAGTCTACTAGCCTGAAACTAGAATTTTTAAATGACAAATAGCAGGCTTTTAATTAGTAGTAAATAGAAGAAAGAAAAACAACTTGAAAATTGGAAGTGAAGAGTAGTATATGAAATAAAGTAGAAAAGGGAAGTATAATGGAATGTTTGCTCCACCTCTGAAATTGTTTCTTGCACAACTAGGTGCTATGAGATACATTCTAGGGAGCTCAAATTACTTTATAAACATCACCTTTTTAATATCCACATTTCAAAAAATAGACATTGATTAAAGCATGGATCATTTTGTACTTGAGAATACTACAGCAGTTCAATCAACCAAGGTGACAAAGCAAGTGAGGGTAAAAGACCAACTTTCCCATCCAT
Source organism: Sarcophilus harrisii (assembly GCF_902635505.1). Lineage (NCBI taxonomy): Eukaryota > Metazoa > Chordata > Mammalia > Dasyuromorphia > Dasyuridae > Sarcophilus > Sarcophilus harrisii. The sequence goes on along the minus strand of NC_045426.1, from coordinate 291,212,444 downwards.
TAAAATCTTGACTAAAATTTTGTCCTTGCATATTCCTGCAGTATTCTCTTAATTAACTTCCCTGAAAATATAAATGTAAAAAAAGTATTTCTTAAATTGAAATCTTAGTCTTGGGGAAATTATTAGAAAAATAGGATACCCAGAATAATTTTTAATATGAAGAAAAATGGATGTAGAAGTTGAATGTAATCTAGTAATTATGGATGTAAAAGTTGCAATGGTTTTCTTTTACTAATGTACACAGAGAAGAACTTATGTTATGGTCTTTTAAGAACATCTAACCATTTTGACTTTTGAAAGTATAACTTTATTAAGAAGTTAGGGCTGGAGCAACTAGGTATTGAAGTGAATAGAGCACCAACCCTGAAGTCAAGAGGACCCGAATTCAAATATGGCCTCAGGCACTTAACACTTTCTAGCTGTGTGACCCTGGGCAAGTCACTTAATCTCAATTGCCTCAACAACAACAACAACAAAAAAAAAATTAGTAGTAGTAGTAATAGCAGCAGCTAAGAAAATGTGTGTGTGCCCAAGAAAAAAGACTTTTTAGTTTACATTAGATATTTTTTTCATTTTTCTTCCTCTCTTAGCCTTGCTCACAAACAGTTGTTTAAGCTGAAACTGAACATTTTCTCTCTTTAATCAACTGAAAATTGGCAGTGTATCTTAGGCATAGATTTTCCTTACTGGAAGGGAATGTAATACATCATCCATCCAATATCTTTATTTTACAGATGAGATGCCCAGAAAAATAATGTCTTGGTTATGATTTGATAGCCATCATAGTAACAGAGCTAGAACAAGAAGACTGTATTTCCTGACTTACAGGCTTCTGTACTTTCCATCATATTGCAGTAGGTAACATCCAGCTTGAAAAATAAATAAATTCTTTCCTCTTCAACTATTCAAGTAAAAATTACCATATGTTCATAATTCTCTAGAAAAGATTTTTAACATTTTACATATAACGTTAATGCAAATATAATACAATGCTAACATTATATTTATTAAACTGTTAAGTCATTTATGCTGTACATCTGTAGAACCCCACTGCCACCATTTTATAAAGTTTGTTTAGTGTTATATTTTCTTCAAAGACTGTAAGTAGCATTAAATTGAGCTTTTATTCATTTAATGGGAATTAGGAAGGTCTTCATAACAGGAAGGAAATAACAATAATTGATTATAAACATTGTGAGATGACTTTTAAAAATAGATCTCTTTTATACAATAATAGAGACAAATTGATTTAGTTTGGGGGAATTCTTGTCTTTGGATGAACTATTAATTTGAAACCTAATTTCTAAGTTTTCCATTTTTATCACCATGTGTTTATTATTTCACTATGGCTTATGAACTTAACAGATTTCAACATGTTTGTTGTTGATTAATCATTTTCAGTCCTGTCTGGTCCTTTATGACTCCTTTTGGAAGTTTTCTTAGCAAAGATATTAGAATGGTTTTCAACTTCTTTCTTCAGTTCATTTTACAGGTGAGAAAAACATGGGTAATTGACTTGACCCAGGGTCACTCAATTAGTAAGTATCTGAGGACAAATTTTAACTCAGATCTTAAATATTTCCAGGCCTGGCACTCTATCTACTTGTAAAGAAGCCCCTGAACTTGTTTTTTTGTTTCCCAAATTTCCAGAGATAACTCCCCCCCCCACCCCCCAGCCCCCAAACACACTTCACCACCTAGTTGCCCTACATCAGATAACTACTTAGGGTAATACCACTTAGGTACATACCACTTGGATTCTGAGAGTTGGTTTATATGTACTATATCCAATTTCATCCAGGCAGTTAGGCAATACCATAGATAGACCTCAGGATGACTTGTGTTCAAATGTGACCTTAAAGATTTATAAATTTTGTGACCTGAGCAAGTCATTTAACTTATCTGTCTCACTTTCTTCAACTATAAAATGAGGGCACCTACTTCCCAAGGTTGTTATAAGGATCAAAAGAAATAATAACTGTAAAACCCTTGGCATCATCCTTTCATCTAAGGCTTGCCTTGATAACATGAAAATGTTTTGAAAAGTTACAAAGTGCTTTGTAAGGATGGAGTAAGTGCTTTTTGTGGGAGGACAATCAGAGCAAAGAAAAGGAAACAAGAGGTGAACTTGGTATGAAGTAGTAGGCCAGTTTACTTGGATTGTAGAATTCAAAGAAGAGTAAAGTATAAGAAACCTGAAAAACTAGATCAAGGCCAGGTTGTAATAAATTTTAAATACCAGATGACTTTATATTTGATTCTAGAAGTGACAGAGAGTCACTAGAGCTTATTGATCCAGGTGACATGCTTTAGAAAAGTCATCTAGAGCTAAGTGGAGGATGGATTGGAGTGTAGGGGGAGAGGCTTGAGTCAGGAAAAACTGTTAAAAGACTTATTGAAATGGTTCAGGTGAGAGAAGATGAGGACCAAAATCTTTTGAAACAAGGGAGATTTCCATGAAAGATTTATCTTGCTGCAATAAGAGACTATTTGGGGTTATGTAATATAAATTTCTAGTGGACCCCAGTCAGCCTGATAATATGATTTTTCTCCAGTTTCATTCAGCAGCATATTTGTAAAAGCAAAGGCATTGAATGGAGTGATGATTGATTCAAGACTGAGATCTGTAAGATTCAGATTGGGGGAGAAGGACTCAACTCAGCAGAATTGAACTAGTTCATCAAGTGCTTAAGGTGGGAAAGGAAAAAGAGGATAGTTAGAGTGAGGGGAAAGAACTGAGGTACTAGAAATCTTGGTTTTGGTGAAAGACAAGATTTGAGGTTATAAAGCAAAGGTGGAATGAGAATAGATTGTTATTAGATAAAATAATTTCAGAATTCATGATTGTGGAAGTAGTGCATTTTGTGAGTGATAGCAAGATCAAATGTATGAATATCTTTGTAGCTAATATGAGATGGAGCAGTAGGTCATGTGAAATAAATCAGTTGAAAAACTGATAAAAGGGCAGGTATTGAGAGATTGAGCCAGGCAGTAAATTCTTTAAGATGCAGAGCATAAGGTAGTTTTCTCAAGAAATATAACCAAAGAAGGTTTAACTAGAGGTATTAGGTTCTTGTGGGGGAAGGAAAGAAAAGAAAAGATTAAACAAATGAATTTTTTTTTTTTTAAAGATTTGGGAAACTTTGTGATAATTGTGAGAAGATAATGGGCTGCTTTGCCAGAGAATTGGAGGTGGGAACATTCCTATCTGGGTGGATTAAAGAAAAAAGCTCTATCTTAGCAGTAGAGAGAGTGGAGGAATATGTTATTTGAATGATATGATATAAAGAGATGGGGAGGGTGTGTTTTGTTTTTTTTTCTGGAAAGTATAATGTGAAGTTCTTGACTGAGGAAATTGTTAAAGGCAACTGTGAAGACCATTTGGAACAGCCAAAATAGAGTGTAAGCTAGTGAATCGATTAGGGAGGATATAGAATGTTTTCCTGACTGCATCGTGGACTCAGTCAGCAGTTTTCTGATTTCTTCCTGCTTTATTCAGCAGTTAAATGAACCAAAACAAAGAAGGCAGGTGGTGGGAATAATCCCACCTTGGAAGTTGGCAAAGCATGATCTCTGATGGGACAAAAAGGCAAGGGATTATCAGTAGGAAATTATGTAGAATTGATTTACTTCACATGAATAAAAAAGTAAAGAAAGAGGAGTATAAATACTCTTTGATAATTTTATCCTGTAGCCATTAGGGAGCCATTGAAGATTTTAGCGCAGAGGGAGAACATATTAATAACAGCATTTCTGTTGTATCTACTGTGTAACAGACATAGTGCTAATCAATACTTAACAAATTTTAAGTCATTTGATTTTCACAGCAACTCTGGAAGGTAGGTGCCCTTTTTATCCCTATTTTTCAGTTGAAGAAACTAATGTGTTTATACACACACACATACATATATATGTATATGTGTGTATTATATATGTTACAATTGAGGAAACTGAAATAAACAGTGATTAAGTGATTTGTCTTCAGGATTACAAGTGTCAGATCCTGAATTCAGAACTTAAGTTTTTTTGACTCCAGACCCAGTGCTTTATTCACTGTGCCAGCTAGCTGGTCAGATCTATGCTTTAGGAAAATTATGTTAGTGCTCTGTGGATAATTTGTTGAAGAAGGGAAAGATTGAAGACAGGGTGAGGTTATAATAGTCTAAACTACTGTGGTAATTGTATTAGAAAGGAGAGGAATGCAAAGATGGTATAACAATAGATTTTATTAGAGTTGGAAACTAATTGGTTATGTAGAGTGAGAGAAAGAGTTCCATGTAACTCAAGTTTATAAATATGTGACTTGAAGAATGGTAGTATCTTCAGAAATAGGGAATTTATTTAGTTTTAGATATGTTCAATTTGAGGTGTTAATGATTATATCCAGTTAGAGATAGCAATAAGGAAACTAGCTATATGAGATTGGAATTCAGAACAGATATTAGAGCTGGTAATAAAAAATTTAGAAGTTGTCCTTTGTAGAGATGATAATTGAACCCATGAGAATAGATGAGATCATAAAGGCAAAGAATTTAGAGAGATGGAGAAGAGGATCCAGACAGAGCCTTGGGGGACATACATGCTCATTAGCTTAAAGATGGGTGATTATAAAACCATGGAGACTAAGGATTAGATAGGAACACCAGGAAATAGCAGTGCCTTGAAAGCCAAAAGAATAAAGAAGTTTTGAGTGATGAGGAGGAGGATCAATAGTAAAAAGTCAAGAAGGATGAGGATTGAAAAAAGACTAGATGGGATTTAAGCAGTTATCTTTGAAAGAGACATGTCAGTATACTACTGGTAGTATGAGAAGCTAGATTTCCTAGGGGTTGAAGAAAGGAAGCATTGGGAAATAGATAACTTTTTAGGAGGTTCTCTGTTAAAGGGAAACATGGTTATAGAGCATAAAATTCAGTTCACATTATCACAAAAGTTCAAAGTTGTAGAGGGCCTAGAGGCCACCTAGTCAAACATGTTCCTAATAAATGCCTCTGCAGCAGATTCAATAAACGGTTACCTACATTTCATTTGAAAACTTCCACTAAGGAGCAATCCACTACTTCCTAAGTTAACCCCCACCACTTTTTAGACCTCTGATTATTAGCAACCTTTTTCTCATATAGAGCTGAGATCTGAGACTCTAGTCTGTTCCTAATTCTCTAAATCCTGTCTTCATCAGGGTAAATATCCCATTTCTTCAATCATCTTTAGATAATATGGTCTCCAGTTCCTTAACTATCCTGGTCACATCCTTGTGATCAGTGTTCTTCCTAAAATGGGGTACCTAGAATTGTAGAGATGTAACATTATCAAAGTAGAGCACAGTGTGGACTATAATCTCCCTCATTCTGCATGTAGCAGGGCCTCAAGCAAGTGTCTCTTTTTATTGCTTAGGGATTCTAAGGCAAAATGACAGGTCTCCAGGCAAAAGCTAGATCTGCTCTCTCAAAGTCTAGGACTAGAATTGAGGGCAAAGTTGTACTTAGCAGGTAAGATTTGCATCACTCACTGTAGAGTTCATGCTTGTTGACAGTGGATTTAGGAAGAAGTTCTAGTCTCTTCAGTTTAGAATATTAAGCTTTTTGCAGAAGGCTAATTTTTAATATGACTAAGTAATGTGAAATTTGTCCTTTGTTTTTTGACACCTCCCCAACTTTTCATGATTTTTTTGATTGAACTCTTAGAGGGGGACTCTAAGCATTACTCATGGATGATTGGGTGGGGAAGAGATCTGTGTTTAAATTCATGAAGATCTAAAATAAATAGAAACTTGATTAACTGTTGACGGCCTAAAAGGTGTTTTGAAACATAGGCATTCCCTAAGAAAAACAGAAAGCATCAGTAAAATTTTTAAAATTGAGATCAGAGGTAATAATTTTGGCAGAATCTATTTTCTTAATGAAATATAAAATTGTACTTTAGACCTTAAAAGGGAAGGGATCTTGAAGGTATGAGCCACAAGCTAAAGACTTGAATTAATTTCCAAGAGGACCCCACAGTCATAGATATCAAGACATTATTTCATTAACCATTATGTTCTAAGTAAACTTGTTCACTTAATTATAAGAAGGGAATTGTCTTTTGTGTTATATTTCTATGTTTTTCACCTTTAGATCATTTCTAAAAATGAGCACCTTGTATAGAACACTAGGAAATTAGTATCTTAGGGAGCAGAATTGCATGTCAACCTTATTGACCCCGTGTTGGAGGGGAATGAGAGGTGATAAGGTCAGTGTTTCCTCAGGGTTCTTTTCCATTAAGTTAGTTTTTCCTTTATATCTTTAAAAGTTGTTTTGTAGCTCCTTAAGTACAAATGTTATGCAAATATTGTTACAATCTTAAGTAGTTTTTATATCTATTTTTCCCCAAGAGAAAGGACATATCTATCTAGACTTTTAACGATCAATTAATATTTTTTTAATTTAAAAGTCATATTTAGAGACAGTCTTTTTCCCAAAAGAATTAGTTTGAGTTACTGATATAAAATTGAAGGAGATGTTAGACATCACCAAGTTCAAATTAGAGATATAGAAAAGTTAAGTGACTTGTGGAGGGTCACACATCAAGGGAGTGGCTGAAGTTTGGATTTTGAACTTAGATTTTTATGACACCACATTTTATGACACCACTGTTGACTTAACATTGTATACATAAACCATATTACTTTTCAGAAGGCCATCAACTAAAGAAGAAATAGAAATGTTTTTTTCATAATTAGTGGCAGAATGAGAATCAGAATACCTGGCTTCAAATCTTGCCTTTCCTACTTGCCACAGAATCATTTACCATCCCTTTTTTGTCTCTGGAGTTATATTAGATCAAAGCTTTTTAAACTGTGGGTCATGACCCCTCTCCCATATAGGATTGTGTAACTGAGTATGGAGGTCACAAAATTATAGTTATTACTAAATATTTGATTTGCTTATCTATTTTATATACCTGGGGTCATGTAAAAATTTCTCAGTGAAAAGGAGGTTGCAAATGAAAAAATTTTAAAAGATCTGAACTTGATGGCTTGTGAGTTCTCTTTTAACTCAAAATTCCTTGATACTAGTAAAATTTTATTGATCAAAGCACTATGGCCATTTTCAAGTTGCTTAATAAAAATACATAAATGAATTGGGATCTCAGTGATACAGGTGTTACTCTACCAATACAAGTCCTATCTGGCAATACTTAAACAGTCTGATCAACTTAATCTGTGTCCTCTCATAAGCTGATTTTAGAGCATCAACCCAGTATTCTGAGAGTCTTCCTTGCTTTTTCTTGATACAACAGATACTATTGAAACACGTGAGCTAACTCTCATTTTATCTCTTTTCTCTTTTGAGTAATTCTCAATTTAAATTCTTTGGAGAATAATAAACAGTAAACAGCCAAAAGAAAGTAAAACTGCCAAAAGAATATTAGATTTTAAAATTTAGGGCTTTATTTTTATATAGAAGTGTGAGATTATTAAAAGAACCAGTTTTTTTTTTTTTTTTTTTTTTTTTTTGATTCTTTGCTTGGCATTAATTATCAGAGATTCACTAAATAAGCTTTACCTTTTAAAATTTTTCTTTCAAGGAATCTTTTATGATTTTGATGCAGAATATTCTTATGTAGCATTTAGCTTTTTAGCATCAGCTGTTTTTTGTACTAAGCACAACATTCTCTACATCTTTGAAACAGTTCTATAATGGTAAAGATGTGATCTTACATTTTTACACTTTTTTTTAAATATGTGAATTCTACTTTTCTAATAACTTCATCATGCATTGTTTGGTTTTTATATATTGATAACACCAATTTGGGTAATGTGTCTAATTTCTCTAAGCCTTTGGTGTTTTTCTTTAGACACTTGGATATATATAACTTCTGTCATGACCTCTGGGTCTACTTGATAATAGTTTAGCTCTTTTCCTATCATAGTTCTTTGTAGTGACATTTCTACAAACACTCTGTAGTATGAAAAGTATAAAAATTCTTATAATATTTTCATTCATTTGTTGTCCTTTAATTTCATCTTTAAATACCATCAAGGTGACTTTGCTTAGTTGGATCCAACTTTTAAAAAAAAAATTTCCCCCTCTACAGGCTCACAATTTTATGAAGTCTTGTGATCTTTTTTAACATGTAAGATTTCACAAATGAGTTAAATTTTCAAAATTGATCTTGCTTTTAGTTGCCATAACTCTGAAATTGCAGGCAACTGGAATATCTAGTAAGTGAGGAGCTAAGAATTTTTACCTGTTTATGGCAATTGATTTGTATCACTTAAAAATTCTGTATGAAATTGCAATCGATTTATATGTTTGTCATTTTTCTGTTTTCTAGTACCTGTTTTATTTAGGTACCTAGTTTATTTAAATATAACTGGTTTGAGCTCTTCATTGCTTTCTCATTTTTCTTTTAAATGCTTAATAATGTCTCTGATTCTGCAATGTCTTGTTGAATAAAATAACTTTATTTCTGAAGATGTTATTTAAAACTTGTCTCAATAAGCACCATCCTGTTCTTTTCTAGGAGAAAAAATTCATGATACATGAGTTTTATTTCCGTGCTCCTGAATAGCATTTTCCAATAGGTTTGTTTGTTTGTTTGTTTCGTTTCGTTTCGTTTCTTTCTTTCTTTCTTTCTTAAACTTTGGCTACATGATGAGAAGATGGGAGTCATTGAAAAAAAATCCTGATGTAGGAAAAGATTGAAAGGAAAAGGGGACAGCAGAGGATGAAATGAATAGATAATGTCACAATAAACATGAACTTGGACAGACTTTAAAAGATAATGAAGGGTCCTTGGAGTCACATAGAGTGGTATGCAAATAAAAACTGAATAACAATTACTTCCTTTTATTCTCTTCTCCCTTCCTAGAGAGCAGTATCCTTGAGAACTTGACTTTGAATTTTGCATACATTAATATCTTGTATCACAACTTATACTTTATTAGAAAGTAGAATGTTAAATTGTCATCTGTTTCCTACACTTTAAGGAAGAGTACTTCTGGACATGATGATATAGGCCCTTGGAATGATAATGTTCAGTTCATTCTGACTTATTTAAATTTATAAAATAATTTGCATTTAATTTGAGTATTCTCTCAACAACTTTGTTTTTTGTCCTTCAAAATTCTACAATTACCATCTCTTAGAAAATGATAAGCAAATCAGAAATTTCAGTCCTGAAATATTTTCTGAGTTCTGGAAACCCATCATGTCTAAAATCAAGCTCATTCTTTTTCTCCACTTTATTCCTCCTTTTTAAACTTTTTAAAGTGTGTGTGCCTTCACTATTCATGAAATATTTCACAATAAGAAAATTGGAATTTTCTTAGACTCTTTCTTTCCTTTCATGTTATAGGGAATCAGTTACCAAGTCCAATAATTACACTTTTCTAACATTTCTTTGTGTCTCATCCAATATTCCTTTGCTCTCTGACTACTTGCCTACGCTACCATAATAGCTTACCCACAGGTCTTCCTATACCCACTTCTTTCAGACCACTAATCTTTCATTCCATCTTTTATCTTTGTTTCCTTGAAGATCTAAATTTATATACTGCCATCTGAATAAACTTCAAACTTTTCCTCATATACATCATACCTTCTATCACTTTGTCTTTCCAGCCTTCTACTACTGTATTGCATACTCCTCTGTCAAGCTACATTTTTTTAAAAAGCAAAGTTACACCAACTTTTTGTGATTTGCAAACAGTTAAAAGAAAACAAGTTTCACAGGGATAGGTAGCATGGAATGAAGATTGCAGTCAAAAATTCATTCTTCTTAATAAATCAACCCATTTACACAAAAGTTTCAAGTTTCTTTAAGATTAAAAGAAAATAAATGAATAGTGAAGAAGCTTGTTGCAGGTGTTAGTTGGTTAAGTAACCTTAAAACCAAATTTATTTGCATACTTATATATTTACAAGACAGGTGACTGGCGCAAATGGCAGTGTGGCAGCTAGAGTCCAATGTTCGAGGAAAATAACTTTAATGTGCATAAAATAAGCTTATTTGGAAAAAGGATACCTATCAGAACTTAAATTTCTTTCCCCCCTTTTTTTATTCAATAATACTTTATTTTCCCAATTATATATGAAGATAGTTTTCAACATTCATTTTGAATTTGAAATTTTTACTTCTTCCTCTTTCCTCTCTTTTCTCTCTCCTTCCCAAGATAGCAAGCCATATGATAGAGGTTGTATGTGTACAATCATTTTAAACATTTTCATACTATTTGTCTTGTGAAAGACAAATCATTACAGAAGGGAAACCCTATGAGAAAAAAACAAACCAAAAAAAGGTGATCTGTATTCAATCTCCATAGTTCTCTCTGAATACAAATGATTATCTTCCATCCCAAGTCTATTGGAATTGTCTTGAATCAACATATTGCTGAGAAGAGCTGTTACTATACTATGTACAGTGTTCTGGTTCTGTTCCCTTTACTTAGCATCAGTTCATGTAAGTCTTTACAGGCTTTTCTGAAATCAGCTTGCTCATCATTCCTCATAGAACAATAATATTTCATTATATTCATTTATCATAATTTATTCAGACTCCAGTTAATGAGCATACACTCAGTTTTGAATTCTTTGCTACCATAAAAAAGAATTGCTAAAAACATTTTTGCACATGTGGGTCCTTTTCTTGTCTTTTGTAATCTCCTTTAAGATGCAGACCTAATGAGACACTGCTGGATCAAAGGATTTGATAGTTTATTAGCTCTTTCCTGTCATTTTAGCCAATCTGGTGCCTCAGAATTGTTTTAATTTTCATTTCTCCAATGAGTACTAATTTCAAGAACATTATTTCATGTGACTACAGCTGACTTCTAAAAATCATTGGGGAATAGCTGGAGAATGTCTTATATTCTTATAAATTTTGACTGTTTTAGAAATAAGGCCTCTATCAGAAAGACTGACAGTAAAAAATTTCTCCAGCTTTCTGCTTTCCTTCTAATTTTGTGCTGTATTGGTTTTGTTTGTGCAAAAAACTTTTAAATTTTGAACATATTAAATTAAAAAGATATTGAATAACAACTTAAAATTTCTAAGAAAAAACTGAACATGGGTTTCAAGTGTCTAAGGATTACCTGATGCTTTGATGCTTTTGTTAAGAGGTGGTGCACAATTTAATCAATGAGCTAGTTTTGAAATGAAGAATGGCACTGGAAAATGGTTTGTGAATTGATCAATAAGAATTTTTTTTTTTAATTAAGAATTTATTAAGTGATTAATCTGTGCTTAGCATTGTGTTAAGTAACGGGGATACAAAGACCAGAAAATAGACCTGCTTTCATGGAAGGTGAGTGTTCTCTTCTCTAAAGTTTAATCATTCTCTGGGAGCAGGTTTTTTTGAGGGGCTTCTGGAAGCAGCCTTAGTTTCAGTTCAGAGTAATAATCACCTCAAATGCAGCCAGCTGTTAAAGTCCAGATCCTTTATTTTCTCTTTCCTTCATTTGGAACTCGGCTAGCTTTCTGGAGGCCTTCCAGATCTTGGTTTCAGTGTTCTCCACAGGACAGCCTGCCACCTCTTCTGTCTTTCTTAGTTCTGCCCAACTGAATCCTGCCTTCTCAATCTCCCAGAGTGCTCTTTGGCCCTGAGAGCTTCTTGCTTATATCCTTCACACTGAGTATACTCCAATCATTACATCACTAGGAAACCATTATTTGTTGTAGGATTAAATCAATGCTAAATTAGATTTAACTATTGTCTCCTCAATTCCACTGACTTAGCACCTTGTAAGAATTCTAACAGGTGAGTTCTTAAAAACTGTCTAGTGTTGAAATAGTTTTGCTTAGTAGTTTTGATTTGATTTTACCTTATCACAATTAACTTTATCTTCAGCTAAATGAAGGTCTATGAAATTGGCTTTCATTACAGAATGTGGGATTCGTTATTTAAAAAACAAAACCTGTCCAGATTATTTACTTTGAACTTAGAAATAAATGTATAAAGTTTTTGAAAGTGCTGAGATTAAATTTAACTTTTTGCCAGAATTGAGTTTTATGTGGAGATTAGACACATTAAGAATGAATCTGTTGTTACATGGCTTTAATCTGAGGGTAATTGTTTACTATCTACACAAGCATTATTACCTTAATTTTGCCTTTTCTTATCAGAAGCATGGTAGAATGTTTAGACTTGATACAGAAAAAATACTTTCATAACTAGTCATGATGAAGGAAGATTCTTTAATACATTGCTTTTTAAACATTAGAATTGATATGGAAATGAGAGGAGAAAGAAATAGTATTTAAGGAGGATTTTTTTTTTTTTTTTTTTTACATTGGCCTACCTGTTTTAATCTTTGTCAGTGAATAGGAAAAAGTTAGCAAGGGCAAACATTTCGATAATTGCCACTTATTTTAGGAAATTTCTTTGAACTTTCAGCAAAGTAAATAGTAGATTTTGGCAGAAGATTAGATAAAAGAGGAAACAAAGTTAACATTGTTACAAGCCTGGAAATCTGGTTGCTAGTAACTTTGAAAGCTGTTAAAAAAAAAAAAAAAAAAAAAAGTTTGGTCAGCTAGGGGATGTTGTAGAGGGGAAAATCAGTTCTATTTGAAACGTACTGAATTGTCTGTGGGACATTGTCACACTGTTGGCAGAAGATTTGAATCTAAGTGTTATAGATCAAGTTATAGTATGTTATAGCAAACTACTTAATTAAAAAAAAAATGTTAGACATTAAGCTTCTGAATTCATTGGTATAGGGAGCTTCTGATGTAGATTTCCCTCTATGAATATATCTTCTCTGCCACTTTTAGTTTCAAAAAGTAGTCTAGATTTGCTCAGAATTATCCAAGCTACATGTCAAAAGCAGTATTTAAACTCACATCTTCCTGCCTCTGATATTTGCTCTCTATCTTCTATGACTAGAAGCTTATTTTTTTAAAAAGTATATCCAAATTTATATACTTAAACAGAATTTATTTACTTTTAAGGTGCTTTGTTTTTAACCAACAACCACTAGAAATAATAGCAAAATTTTTATCAAAACAAAATGCCTTGTCATTTATACTTATTTAATAACTGAATGCTTAGTCTTACAAATATTTTTATGCCACATCCATTATCAAGTGTCATATTTTTCATATGTTGTAGGTGTTATCTAATGTAGAAATGGAAATATATGTTTACCACAAGCAACCAAAATAGTCCATGGATAGAATGTCCATGGAGCCAAAATGCATGGCTCTAACCTTGGAGATTTTGAGACATAAAAAGAAAGCTGCAGTACCTTAGAACCTACTTCAACTCCTTGTTTGCATATAGCCTGATCTTTCTATATTCTGCCTAAATTACTCACTAAACTTTGCAACAGGATTAGAAGAGATTTTTAAGGAATCTGTTACAAAAGGGATCCAGAATAATTCAAATAGAAAACTTCTGAGTTCTACCAATGATTTCATTTCATTTCTGCCCAGAGGATTCAGGGATATCATTTGATTAAAGTTATCTTTCTCTACTTGCATTTTCCCTGTGGGTGGTATTCCTTTTTACTATTTTTCCTCTCATCTTGGCTCTATCAATTAGAGAACTGTTTTACTATATGTGGACACGTCAAGCTATAAATTATATAAAGATAGAAATTACAAGTTCTTAAACCAGCTAGGTACAACTTGCTTATATTGATTGATTTTTTTTTTCTTGTTTTAGGCTGGGGCTACATGAGGAAGATAATTTTGAGCCTAAGACCATATCTAGAAAACCATTGTCTTAAAGTTGTCTTCGGCTATCTATATTTTCTCTAAGCCTGAGGGGAACCTCCCTTATCTTCCCAATTGTAAGTGCTCATTCAGGTCCCATTTTTGACCTCAACAGTATTGTTGAGTCTTTTTTTTTCTCATTCTGTCATAGTTTGAGTTTGCCATAAATAAGCATAGCTACTGTCCATATTGAACGGTAGAGGTAGTAGAAACAGCTGTGACTGTGCCATCTTGAATAAATCACCCAGTTTGATTCAGAGTTTACTCATCTGTAAAAAGGGGAACAAAATGAATTCTAAAATTCCTCCTAAGTTGGCCTGAACCCCAGGAGAGAAATCTGTGGGATAGGAAGGAAATGGCTTTCTTTGAACATGAATTTACCACAAAGCATTAGGATAGTAGGGAAGCTATGTAGCTCAGTGGATGTAAAATCCTGCCTCATATAATAGTAGTTATAAGACCCTGGCCATGTCACATAAGCATTGTTTGCTTTAATCTAATAGAGAAAGAAATGACAAACCACTTCAGTACCCCTGCCAGGAAAATCCAGTGTATGGTAAGATCCGTGAGATCACAAAAAGTTGGACACAAATCACAATAAATTGGGTGGTAATGGAGATGAAATATGACATGGTTTAGGATTGGACCTGGGAGTTCAGAATCAAAAAGAAGACTTCAAGAAAGTATCTCACGCCAAAGTTTTTTTTGTATTTTTTTTTATTATAGCTTTTTATTTACAAAACATATGCATGGGTAATTTTTCAACATTGACCCTTGCAAAAATCTTCTGTTCCAACTTTTCCCCTCCTTCCTCTCACCCCTCCTCTAGATGGCAGGTAGTCCAATATATATTAACTATATTAAAGTATAAGTTAAATACAATATATATATACATATTTATACAGTTATCTTGCTGCACAAAAAAAAAATCAGATTTAGAAAGAAGGTTAGTAAAAATAACCTGAGAAGGAAAACAAAAATGAAAGCAGACAATAATAGAAGTGGAAATGCTATATTGCTCCCATCAAATCTTAACAGCAATAACACACTTTAGAAGACTGAAAAATATGGTTTACTATCAAAACCACAGTGAGTTGAAGCAAAACAAAGAATAGAAATAAATGGAGGTGCACTATAATATGCAGATCTAATCAATTTGAAGGTAGATTTAATTTTAAAAATATTTATCAAATTTTTTTTTACTTGATTAATTTCTGAGATAAGGTATAAAAGAAGTCAGTGCTATGGATTTAAGATTGATTGTAACTGTCCCTTTCTCTCTTTTTTATTCCTTCATAGAGCCCTGTCTCTTTCTGATCTCAAAATCCTTAGAAAACTCAATAATTTTATGCTTATTTAAGAGTACAGACAAATTGAGAAAGTAGAAAGAAGGGTGGATAACAATAGAGAAGGGAATTAACCAAAACAAGTTTTGGAGAGCTTTAGGGAAAAAAGAAGGAAATAGGGCACCAATTAAGTCAGCATTTAGAAATATTTTTAGGAGCTTTCACAGCTATCAGTTCTCTTCTCTGACCAGCTCAGAAGATAATATGCAGACTTAACATTCTATCCTTTTATCCATATCGTTCTTCAACTCCTTATTATCTCTAATGCCTACAAAAATTGATGCTCAGAAAATGTTTACTCTGTGTATGATTTTCTCTATGGGCTTAGGAAGGTCTTATTATATCAGATAGACTTGGGGGAGAAGAAGGGACAGAGTTAAGAGAAACTTGGGATGGCTTGTATGGTATGATGTGGAGTGAATGGAACAAGGAGATCCAGGAACAATTTATACCATGATTGTGATTGATCGAGATTTCCCCTGCTTAGGATCTTCCTTGGCCTCTATTTCCCTTTACTCTGCACACACTCTGAGAAAGTATTTGCTAATTTAAGACTTTCATGGCATCCCTATATAACTTATTTCTGATACCTTTTCACTGTTATTAAATTAACATTTAAGAAAAGTACACATTTTATGACCAGCTAATTCCATCTTGAACAAGTTAAGTCTCATTTCTGATCTCTAGTATAGGTCACTCATTCAGTCATTCTATAAAAGTAGTTTTATTGGTTTGGGAACAAATGGCATCTTTTTAAGGCTTACTAAAGGTGGGCTCTAATTAGAAGTAGAAGCTACAATTTAGGTGGAGTTTTTCTAGTTGGTTTATTTTTTGTTTTTATCCTGTAACTAGTACAAGAGAAAGGATTAAAAAGAGAAACTTAAGGGGAAAAAGGTTTTATTCTGCTTCTTAAGAAATTGATACTTTACATGGAAATTTAAAAATATATCTATCACATTCCAGCTAATTTGAAACTTCTAGATATCTTCTTAATATAGTAACACACACATGTCCTACTTGGAATAAGTTTTGCCATAAATTTGACACAAATGAATATGACTAAAATTGTAAAACGGGAGTGGGGAACTTTTTTCCTGTCAAGGCCATTTGGATATTATTTGAGGCCTATATAAAATTATCAGCTTATAGAACTTAAGTAGTGGGAAGTTATTGTTATCTAGCTTCCAGTGCATCATCACCTGTGATTTAGCAGACCTTAAATGGCCTGCAGACCAGACATTCCCTACTCTTTCTATAAAGGTCAATCCCATCTAAGGTGTACAGAATTCTAAATGATTGATTAAGGTTGTACATTCTATATTATTTTGGTCATATATTTTCCCCAAAATCTAAATATTTATTTTATGAATATTAAGATTAACTATAAAATGTTAAAGATTTTCTATGATATCCATTATGTACTGGAGTTGGAAACATAATAACTGTGACTATAAGCTAGTCCCTTAATTTTCTCTTCATCAAAAAATGAGAGTAATACTTTTAGTGTTTGCCTCAAGAGTATTATGAGGCTTATATTCAGTGTTAGACTGTCAAGTATTTTAATGTAAACCTTAAAGCTCTATGGTGTTATTCATGTGGTTATTGTTCATTATTCCCCACATTTGTGAATTAGATATTATTCATTTTTGTTATAAATTTCAAAAAGCAGGGACCTTTTCACTTAAATGTGACCTTGCCAAGGGAATTTTCCCAACCATTCTTTCATAGAATTTCTATTTCTTAAAAATCACACATGCCTGAATCCCTTATAACCATAAACCCTAAATATAAATATATAAAACATAAACCATAAATGTTGCAGCAAGTTATTTTGTTCTTGTCTTTATAAACTCTTCCAATATAATGATATACAAATCCCATATTTAATGATTGAAAAGTTGTTGGGTTTTTGTTTTTTTTTTCCTTTTCTTTTATAGATTGGAACATGAATAATCTTTCATTTGGTGAACTATGTTGCCTCTTCTGCTGTCCACCCTGCCCAGGGAAAATTGCTTCTAAATTAGCATTTTTACCACCTGACCCTACTTATACTCTGATGTGTGATGAAAGTGGAAGTCGTTGGACCCTACATCTTTCAGAAAGAGCAGACTGGCAGTATTCTTCCAGAGAAAAAGATGCTATTGAATGTTTTATGACTAGAACCAGTAAAGGTAACAGGATTGCCTGTATGTTTGTGCGTTGCTCACCCAATGCCAAATATACTTTACTCTTCTCACATGGAAATGCTGTTGACCTTGGTCAAATGAGCAGTTTTTACATAGGACTGGGTTCAAGGATTAATTGCAATATATTTTCATATGATTATTCTGGATATGGAGCAAGTTCTGGGAAACCAACAGAGAAGAACCTTTATGCAGATGTTGATGCAGCGTGGTTGGCTCTTAGAACAAGGTAAATTTGAATTAATTGATTTACTCAACTTTTAAATACCTTGAACATGATAGACCAGTTTAAATATTTGTTTAGTTTTCCTAAAACATAAGAAACCAGGAATGGTGGCATGTGCCTAGTGTTTCTATTACTGAGGGAGGCTTGGTAGATTACTTGAATTTGGGATTTCAGAATTCCAGTAGGACTTCTCAGACAGGAGTCTGCATAAGATTGGGACCAATATGGGGGTGGGTGGGTGGGGGTGTGTAGAACTTTCAGGGTGTCTAAGGAGAAACAAACTGACTCAACTGGAAAAAACTCGAGATCTGATCATTATTTAAATTAGTCTTCATGTGTGGCCATTGCAGTTCCAGTTTGGTCAAGATGAAATGAGCATTCTCAAATTTAACAACAAAAAAAAAATAGGAATTTGTAAAGTTCTTAGTGATTACTTCCCTCTTCTCTCCCCAACATACATATCTGTTAGTTACTTTATTCATATTCCAAAGAAAATGTAATTTTAAAGTTGTACATAACATAATAAATTAATAAGGAGGTCTATACATTTTCTCTAGCCATTAGATTTTCATTGTTTAGATAGGCAACTAAAATAAAAGGCAAATCTTACTGTTCTTATAGGAATATTCAGTGATTAAATGGTTATATAAATTACATTATCTATTGGAGACCTCTCATTTATTCTAAATTGTGGCAATTTATAAAATATATTTTATCAGTCTACATTTTGTGTCCCTAATTATTAAGTAAGAATATAATGTGATATATACTTTATGTATTAGAAAAGGAAACTGAATCTATGATTTCAGTGGTAAGGACAAACTCCAGGTGAAGAAAATCCTTAAGGCAGGTTGGTTGGCATCACTTTTCTAACTTAGTCTTTAAAAGATTGCCTTCAAGCCCTGAGAAATTAAGTAACTTTTCTAGCTCAAGAAATGACAGAGAGAAGACTTGAAATGCATCTTAGTGTTTTAAACGATAATTTTCCAGTCACTATGCCATACTGCTTTTCTGTATATAGGAGAGGAGTTAAATGATAAAATTTCAAGTTGATACTTTGAGCTTTAATCAGGGATTTTAAATATCATCGATTTTTTTCTGTTCCCTGTACATCATATTGAATTAATTTATACCGTAATTTGGAAGATTGATTATGAGTGTTTTAAATTTGCTTTCAGCCCTTAGAATGATAAAATCACAGGATTTTATAATTTAAAAAAGCGACCTCACAGGTCATATTCTTTAGTCCACTGTTAGGAAGAAATAAAACCAGGATAGGTTAAGTAACTTGTATGATTGTTTGTTACTAACAAAGATGGGAAGTCAGATCTCCTAACTCCCACACCAATTTGGTGTTTTTGTTTTTCTCTCCCATTGTTCTTTTTA
The DNA here is from genome assembly GCF_902635505.1 of Sarcophilus harrisii. NCBI lineage: Eukaryota > Metazoa > Chordata > Mammalia > Dasyuromorphia > Dasyuridae > Sarcophilus > Sarcophilus harrisii. The sequence continues at coordinate 291,193,609 of NC_045426.1, read as the reverse complement.
CAATAGTCTTTAAGTTTTTACTCCATAAGAGTTAATTTTATGTAAAAATAACAGCATAGTTTCATTAATTAAGCATATTGAAACCAAAATACAAATTCTGATTCTGCCATTGAATTTTCAGGCACATCATTTATTTCTAGGCAACACTTTTTTTTTTTTTTTTTTTTTTTTTTTTTTGGCTGATTGGAATCGGAAAGGAATAGAGAGGAAAGAGATCATGAGAGTTTTTTTAGTCCAGTAAATCTAATTGTACGATTGTCCCTATTGAAATCACACTTAAAAGAAATTTTCATGCCTGGGGATCTTATGGTTAGGTATTATTTGCCTTTCCTTTCTTCTGCATACATATACTCAAGGCCCCATTGTATCTGGAGAATTAGTAGTTAAATCATAACATAGTTCCAGTCCTGTGCCTTAGTGTTTACTCATAACTTCTTTAAATTTTAAATTTTATTTACCAACTCAAGGATGCAAAAAATAATTCCTCAGTTTATAAAAGCTATTTGTTGAATATAGCACCATGCTTATCTCTTAATACTAAAGTATCTCTGTATATATCCTATATTAAAATTTTTTTCTGGTAAAACAGTGAATTTAGGGAATACATTGGAGATAGAATTCAGTATTTCATAATTAGCAAAGAATACCTTTTTCCTTTTTGTGAAGAGCTTTCATAGAATTTCCTTATTTCACCCATGTACCTCAGATTATACAGAGTCAAAAAAAAGTAATTTATAATCATTTTTTAATCTTTTTAACGTGTTCCATTATCAATGACAAGGGTTACCTGGATAAATCAGTAGTGTCCTAAAACATTATTTCATTGAATAATGGAAAGTGCTTGATTTGACAGTGAAGTTGGAACCTGAATTATAGCCTTCAGCAAATCAATTTCTCTTGGTCTGAATTCCCTCATTTAGAAAACAAAAAAAGATTAGAGTAGATGGCTCTCTTAAATTTCTTTCTGACTGTAAATTTTCTTTTTTGTTGTTAACTTTTTTTGGTAAAAAAAAATTTGTAATATTTGCTTTTCATAGTGTAGTCATATCTATGCCTCAGGAAGTACTTTATGAAGAATAAATTATTTGGGAGCATAGAAACAGTTGGAGGATCAGTTTAGGGTGTTGTTACAAATAGTCTAGTTAGATGATCATAGGGAATTAAGTTAGGTGAGATAAGAATTGACAGGATTAAGCAACTGACTAGATAGAGAAGGAAAATTAAAAATGACCCTGAATTTCTATAACTAGCATTTATGATACTTATTGACAAATACAAATTGTTTGAAAAAAAATCATGTGTTTTTTTTTTAACTTTTGAACTTCACAGGTATGGTATCCGCCCTGAAAATGTGATTATATATGGCCAGAGTATAGGAACAGTACCATCTGTGGATCTTGCTGCTCGTTATGAGAGTGCTGCTGTCATTCTTCATTCCCCTCTGACCTCAGGAATGAGGGTAGCTTTTCCAGATACTAAGAAGACCTACTGCTTTGATGCATTCCCAAAGTAAGTGGCAATATTCAAAACTATTTATATTTAATATTTGGGGGGGGGGGGATTTCAGGGTAAAACAATAATATAAAATTACCTGTTCAGGTCATATTGGATATTCACTACATTTGGTATAAATGGTGAGTAAATTAGTGGGAAAGTTAATTTTATCCCACAAAAACTACTACTGTCATAGCAATAATTTTATAGTAACCCAGTTTTACATTTTTCAACAACTATACTCTCTTTTAGACTTTCAAAGAAAGAGTGCTGTTTTTTTACTAGGTCTTTAGAGCATTTAGGAAAAATTAGTATACTATGAAAAAGAAAGATTTGTTAAGAGGGAAGAATTGTCATATTTCAATCTTTCTCCTCTTTTCCATTGGCAGTGACACAGTGTTTTGTGAATGACAAGCCAAAAGCCAGTGACTCCGTATGGGAGCAGAATCACTCCAAAGAAAGGTTCTTTTAAAAATGAACTATCTAGACTGGTGACTTTAAAGGAGGAAGCTGATGGAATATGAGTAGGCCACCAGTTAAGTTGTCATTGTGAATGAGGAATGGTGGAACTTAAGTTAAATATGTATGCTTTAGCTAAGGTGTTATGTAGGGAGTGAAGAAAATCCTTTTGTGCTACTTAGACCAACTTATATACATCAAAGGAATCGTTAGCATCTTTGTCTTCTGATTCATCAATGGACAGACTAATATATTTGCCAAAAACTACCGGGCAAGAATATGAATTTCTGTTCTAAAACTGAGAGCTTTAAAACTTCTTTTTAAAAAGAAATGGTATGTCATAGTTGAGAAAAAGCCTGTCTTGGAGTGAAGAAATGTGGGTTCTGACTCTTTGTGACTCTAGGCAAGGTATTCTCTCAGTGTCCTGGACACTGTGTAACTTTACATAGCTATATAAATAGTTGTCTCTATGAGTTGCAGAGAAGATAGTATTTTGTATTAGTACACCAATTACATTGATATATGGTATAGACAGCACACTTGGAATTAAGTTGACATGAATTTAAATCCTCTCACCCTAAATTAATCCTTAACCTCTCTTCAACTTTGATTTCCTCACCTGTAAAAAGACTATACTAGAAGTGAGGATCAAGTGAGATGATACCATGAATGCTTTGCAAACTTTAAAACATTGTAAATATTATCTATTACTATTGTTATAATACAACAGACTTGATTAAAAAAATTTTTTTAAACATTTTTATTTTCCTGAGTTTAGTACAAACAAAACTTATTCAGACCATGAACCTTATTCACATCAGAATAACTTTGTAAAGAAATGTGATCTAAGTTCTAAGTAGATCTAAGATCTAAGTAGAAACTTGTTTTTAAAATAGAAAATATTGGCTATTTATACTTTTTGATAGTTTGGGGGAAGAAGAAACAGTGAAAATATTTTTGTTGAAGTAATAGTTTTAGAGACAAAAAAGGATTTTTTTTTTAATGGCTTGGAAAAAACATTTTTCTATTTCTGATAACATTTCTTCAAAGACAAATATAATGGTGGTTAGAACAAAAAGCATATTACTTCTGAATACATTGAAATTTTTACAAGAACATAAATATGAAATGATCTAGCAACAACACTATTACATCCTGAATCTGTTCAAGTTCTTGGCAGTAGTGAGTGACCCAAAGAGATCTATTTAATCACTTCTGTTTCAGAACCTCAATAAATAATTGCTTTACTAATTATTACCCTGTAACTCTAAATATGGTATCCCAAATAATCTGTTAACTTCCCAAAGACGTTAAGAAGACTGGATACTAGGGAAGAAAGAGGACAGGAAAAGTGTCTTCTCTCTATTAACTTGACTTGCTATTCTGACCATCCAACCCTATATTGCATAGTTCTTGATTTAGTTGCCTGCTAATGTGAATAATCCCTCAGTTACTTATTCCCTTATTGTGCAAGTTTTGTGAGCCTGCCTTTGATCACTCTCACCAGAAATTTAGTATGGAAGCAACATTTATTGAGTGATCCTCTAGCAAGAATTAGGTAATACTCAGCTTCCTCATGTAGTTCAGGGGAAGGGGTGTGTGTGTGTGTGTGTGTGTGTGTGTGTGTGTGTGTGTGTATTTTTTTTTTCCCTCTTGGTATTTTGTTCATTTTTTCTTTAGACCAAAAAAATTAGTTTCTGATATGTAAATTCCAGATGTAAGAATCTGCTTTAATAGCTTTTTGGTATAACAGAAGTGATCTTATATATAGTTTTATTTGTCAGTATTCTGCCTCATGAAGAAAGCTGTAATATAAATACAGTATACTAGTCTAATTAAAAATGCAAAAACCTGTTTTTTCACAGCATATTAGAACTATCCCCTTAAGACCCAGTAATGTGCAGTATATTTCTCTAGTTCACAAAGTTGGTAAATGGTAGAGGCATGGCTCAAATCCAGGTCTTCTAACTCTTTTATCTTTCAAAGTATACCATGATTCTAAAGCCAGGAAAAAAGAAAAAAACTTGTCTGAATGGATTCAGTGACATTTTTAGTAAACGGCTGAATAATCTCCCATCTTTTATAGCAAAAAGTCCATTGCTCATTTGTATAGCTAGCTTATTTTTCCCCTTTTCTTCGCAGCATTGACAAAGTTTCTAAAATAACCTCACCAGTGTTAATAATTCATGGGACTGAAGATGAAGTCATTGACTTTTCACATGGCCTCGCATTATTTGAACGCTGCCAAAGACCTGTGGAGCCTCTCTGGGTTGAAGGAGCAGGTCACAATGATGTGGAACTTTATGGACAGTACCTTGAACGATTGAAACAGTTTGTGTCACATGAACTAGTGAATTTGTAAATTTCTTTGTAGATTTACATACTGTGTTCTGTTTTGATGCTGAACTGGGCACCTTGGTAAATAACTTAAAACCTGAAGGTTTTGTTTTCAAATCATGTTAGTTGCCTTCATAAATGTACAGGTATGATTTGTTAACAGAATTAATGAAGGTTTTAATTATCAGTATAAAAAACTGGAAATAACAGTATCATGCAGTTAAGCTATGTAATTTATATATTTTATGTGAATTTTTTTTAAGAAACAAAAACCACCAAGATGAGTACTGTAAGAAATTTTAATTCTATAAAAAAATCAAATGCTGTAAAAATATTGCCAAATGCTTTCACATACCAGAAACGAATTTATAAATATTTTTTAAACATCTCAGTGTATTAATTCTTGTTGCACTAATATAATATTCTTTTAAAACCCATACATCTAAAACTGTGCAAATAGTCAATGTTAAAACAAATGGTAATAAACACCATGAAATGTGCAAGTGTAGAGTTGAACTAGACTCTGTTATGCAGGGTTAATGGTTAAAAGGTATTTTGTTGCCATTTTTGTATCCATATATCCCAATGGTTAGTCTTATTTTTCTCTTTTTGTTCATTACAGTGTTAGGCTTCATTTTTGTCCCCCATGTAATAATTTACCAACTGGTTACTTTATAAAGGGAAAGTCATTAGATAACACTAAATTTTAACTGACTTTGAGTCATGAGGTCAGTACTGTGAGGCAGTTACCTAAATTCTCATATTAGGAGTTTCAAAGATGTTAGAATTTCTAGAATGATTTATTGTGCGCAGCATTTTTTTTTTTTTTTTAACTTTGAATGATCGTGTAGAAATACAGTACTCTTAATAGTATGGAAACCTGAAATTTCATTTAGGTTTATTTTATTCAGTATCACATGCACATTCACTGCTGTATTCCATTCAGGTTTCCTTTGGCTGTTTTAAGTATAGAACTTCTTGGTTTTGGCTGCCATCTGAGAATATTACTAATTTACTCCTTAGTAGAAGAGAAAGAAAAGAGAGAACATTAACACTTTTGTATTAACTAATGTAGTTTAAAAAAAATTGCAGAAAAATAAAACTGTAAGTTGCCTTTTCCTTGGATGAATCTTGCCTGAATAAAATTATGAAAGAAAATGCAAATAAAATTAATGGTATGTAGTCTAATTTGTAAATGATTGAATATTGAAATAATACACACTGTGGATATATTTTAAGGCCTTATGTAGTTTTAATTGTTCTGCTTGTTCTGTGGTTATGTCTAAGACTATTGTATATGATTCCCTTAAAAGTATATCAAGTATTGTGAATGCTTTGGTTTAGATGTGTCAGATTTAACAGTAAAATAGCACATATCCCACTCAGCTGTGATTCTGTGTTTATATTTTCTCAACTCACAATCCTAATGCATTACTCTTTTCTCTGAAAAAAAAAAAATTGGGGGGGGGGGAGGATGGAGGAGTAAAGGTGAGGCACTATTGTAAATAACCTTTCTATAAAGAAAAAAATTTACTAAAAATCTGATTCATTATGAATTTCTTTCCTTTCATAGCATACTAACCAAGAATTTGGCTAAATATTCACTTTGAGAATTGATTTTTAAAAATCCAAGTATTAATCACTAAAACAGTAAAGTAGATTGGCCTTGGCAGGAATCGATACTATGCACAACTAAATTTTACAGACTAAATAGGAAAAATAAAGGTAGATTTCAAATAATGGGACACTTCATCCCAATTCCCATTAATTAGTCAAACTTGTTATTTTTTGGATTCATAATTTTCTTTCCATACTCAAGCCATGATAATAGTCAATAGATTTAGATCTTTGATCCTTTTAGTAGGATTATTGATGCTTATCTTACATAGTTATGCTGTTATACTCAATTTCCTTTTACATTAATGGTTTCCAAATTCTTTCTGCCACATGATAATCTTAGCTAAATAATCTATGAAATATTAGTGCCTGTCAGTGTAAAACAGTTGTTTAGATATGCTTTAACAGCAAACAATGTATCGAGCATCTACTGTGTTATATTCTGCCAAATGCTGAAGGTCTTCATCTTCAATTTTTTTTCCCCATAATTTGTGATGGAAAAAAACTAAGTCTTTGTAGGATATATAGCAAGTGGGCATTTTTTTCAAAAAGTTATTTTGTTTCAAAAGGTAAATATAATTTATTTCCCTAAGGTCAATAAGTGCTGGATGAATATGTTAAAAGCTTCCCAAGATAGTAGCTACTAGTTAGGTATTGAGTAAATGATTCATTAAACAAAATAGTTATAATCTATTAATTGTTATAAACTGATAGAATTGGGCTTGCCTGTGGTATAATGCAAAATAGAATATGAAGCAGAAAAAATTGCAGTGATTTTTGAATCAAAAAACGAAGTTTGGCTTTTGTATTTCTGAACTATGGAATTATTGACATTTATATTGATTACAATTTGAAAACTGTTCAGTCATTCAGTCATATTCAACTCTTTGACCTTGTGAACTATAGAACACCAATATTATCTGTGGGTTTTCTTAACAAAAATACTGGAGTAGTTTACCCTTTCTTTCTTAAATGGATTAATGCAAACAGAGATTTGGTGACTTATCCAGGGTCACATGGCTAGTTATTAACTACCCACGGCCAAGTTTGAACTCGGGTTTTTTTTGACCACAAGCCCAGGGCTTAATCTACTGAGCCACCTAGTTCATTGGATCTCCAATTTGAAAGCAAAGATTAGTTTTATTATTATTTTTTTTAACTCACAGGCCACAATTTAAATGTAGAATAATAAAGATTTTCCAGGAACTCATTCTTGGCAAGTTCATGTATTTCCAGAACATGATAAAAGCTAATAGGAAGCCCTCGCAATGTATTTGCTTAGTCTGAATGCTGAAAGTATTGAGGACAAGGCCCATTCAATTAATTATATCTACTATTTATGCCAGGGTATTTTGGTATGAATATGCTGGACATGTGTTCAAGAAAAATTGAGGTTGAAGTCTTAGTCCTGAAACTCTTGTATAACATAAACATCAGTTCTCTGGAGCTCAGTTTCCTCCTGTGTTGAATGGAAATAAATGTACTACCTACCTCAGACAGATATGAGGCAAAGTGCTTTATATGGTGCTACATAATAAACAAATCTATATAATATTTTTGTATCTGAGCACACATTTAAGTAATATGCCAAAATAATTCTTTTTAAGACAAAAGCAATTCATCAGATTTGCTGAATCTAGAATTATGGGAAGGATAGTTAATATGCTGGATAACCAAATTGGAATTCCTAGCCATGTCCATCCCAGAAAAGACTAAAACTAAGATCATTTGGAGAATTTTTATTGTTTTTCTTCTGTCTTCTGTTTTATTTTTTTTTCTTAAAATTGTAAACTCTAATAATTAGTAAACTAGTGAAGTCCTTGATACACATTGATAACTTAATAAATGTTTTTAATTCATTCCTGTTCAAATCATTTTTCTAATTGAAAAGGTGTAAGAGTTTGACTAATGCTCAGTTATTTTAGAATAAAGTTGGAGTTTTTGGAGAAGTTGAATGGTTGGTTGGTTGCTACCTAAAGACTACTGAATTAATGTCAACTTGGTGGGAGGTCTCTAAGGATATCACATTTGATTCAGTGTTTTAAGTCTAGTTTTGTTCACACTTTTTATGAAAGGCTTAATGCTATATATAGTATGATTCCCAATAAGATCAAGCGTGAATATTAATATTCAATATTGTATTAGAAATGCTAGCTATAACAATAAGATGAAAAGAAATTGAAGGAATAAGTGAAGAAATAAAATTACCACTCTTTGCAAATGATTTGATGGCATGCTTAAAGAACCATATAGATCATGAATTAAGTCTTGCCTCATACACAATACACTTAGTATTTTTAACCTCTCCTTTAATCTTCGCATCTGTAAAAACAGCCCTCCAGGTGGTGAGATTGAACTGAGGAATTATATGTAAAATGTTAATTTTAAAGCTTTATGTAAGAACTTTTTACTATTGTTATCAATGAAATTGGATCAAAATTTATTATGATGAATTTTGAAAAAGCTGTGCTAGAAAACAACAAAAGTTGGAAATTTAATATTTTTGAATTTTAATTCTGTCTCTGAAATTAACTTATCTAGACTTTGAGAAAATCACTTAAACTTAAAGAGATTTATCTCTAAAATGAAGACGCTGAATTAGATGATTTTAAATATCTAATAGTTATGAGACCATCTAAATTGTTTTTATTATATTAGAATTCCATTGTATCATATAGCCCTTACAATTAGTTGATCAGGGTTTAGAAATCCATTATAACTTACACAGAACTTCATTGTCATTGAATTTGTCCAAACAGGAATTCAAGTTGGATTACGGGGTAAAGTAAAATAATAAATTGGGGGGGGGGGGAGGAGGGGGACATAAATCATCAACTGAAAAAAACCAACAGTTGTAGTAAATAACAACTTCAGCAAAATTTCAGGATATAAAATAAACCCATATTAATCATTAGCATTTCTATATAGTACCAATAAAACTAGCAGGAAGAGATTAAGAAATTACAATAAAAATAACAGACAATCAAAAATAATTGGGATTCTACCTGCCAAGACAAACCTAAGAATTATATGCACACAATTAAAAAAGTTTTCACAGAAATAAAAATTTCTAAACAATTGGAGATATATTCATTGCTCATGGGTAATCTTAGCCAAAATAATAAAAATAATTCTACTTAAGCTAATTGGCTAATTGGCTTATTCACTGCTTCACCAATTAAACTAGTAAAGATTTTTTTTTTTTTTTTTTTTTTTTTTTTTGCTGAGGCGATTGGGTAAATTGCCCAATTGCCCTGGTCAATTGACCAGGGTCACATAGCTGGGAAGTGCTTTAAGTGTCTGAGTCTCCTTACTTTACTGCTGGTGCTCTACTGCGCCACCTAGCGGCCCAAAGAATTATTTTTTAAGAGCTAGAAAAAATGCAATGATTTCATCTGGAAGAACAAAAGATGAAGAATATCAATGCAATTAGTGGAAAAAAAAAATGTGAAGGAAGGAAGCCTTAGTTCCAGATTTCAACCTATATTACAAAGCAGTAATCTTCAAAAAAATCTGGTATTGGCTAAGTAACAATCAGCGGAATAGAGTAAGCAGACAATTGTTCGTCTTTTATTCTTGAAGAGGACCAAGACATAAGCAAGATGATGCCATGAGATGCAAATGAATTGGATTTAAGTGAGGGAGGGCTATGCAAAGTCATCAGCCTCACTCTTCTCCAGAGTCCCCCTGAGTCCAGTGGCAAGATATAGATCAGGAGGCCGATAGATGGCCTTGGATGCAGGGGAAAATCTTGGCCTTTTTAAGTTAAGGTCTTTGACAGGTATCAGTTTGACCTGCGACACCCAATTAGTGATTAAGGATAGATAAGAAATGAGGCAGAAAAGGCCCTTTTATTTTTATTCCCCCCCCAAAAAAAAATAGGAGGGGAAGACCCTTAGGGTTTCTTGACAAAACAGTTCTAGGGCTTGACTTGTGACCTATGTTGACCAATCAGTGAGAACCAGAGATTTGAGTTTTTAAGGCATGGTTCTTAAAGAAAGAAAATCTACAAGGCAGTTCCAATAGACATGACGAAAAGTGCCATCTGCATCCAGAGAGGTACCTATGGAAACGATGTGGATCAAAATGTAGTATTTTCATCTTTTTGTTGTTTTATTTACTTTATTTTTTTTCTTGTTTATTTTTTCCTTTTGATCTTTTTTTGTGCAGCATGATGAATATGGAAATATGTTTAGAAGAATTGCACATATTTTTAACTTATATTGAATTGTTTGGGTCTTGGAGAAAGGGATAGGAGGGAGAAAAATTTGGAATACAAAGTTTTGCAAAGGTGAATGTTGAAAACTATTTTTGCATGTATTTGGAAAAATAAAATACTATTTTAAAATTGTAAATATACATATATATGTATACTGCAAAAAAGAAAAGAAAGAAAAAATCTAGCCTGTAAACCCTTGTATCTTGTGAGGTGCCATCAATCAAAATTTATATTCCTTTGGACAGAGTATACATAAGTAAGAGAAAGGAAAGAAGAAAGAAAAGGAATTACATAATAATAAATGACTATAGTAGTCAATAGTTTGAGAAATCCAAAAATCCAAGATTTTTTTTGTAAGAACTCAACATTTGATAAAAGTAAATCTGGAAACCAATTGGATAGAAACTTAAGTATAGAACAACATTTCATATTATACATCTTCAAGATAAAGTCAAAATGGCTAAGTGATTTAGACATAAAAGGGCACCATGGGAAAATTTGCTTGTCAGATCCATAGGTAAGGGAAGAGCTTTAAGACCAAACAATAGGATTACAGGAAGTAAAACATAATTTTGATCACATGAAATGAAGATTTTGTACAAACAAAATCAGGGCAGCCAAATTAGATGGAAAATAGGAACTGGGAAAATATTTTTATGTCGTTTTTCTGATAAAGGCCTCATTTCTGAAATATATAAGGAACTGATGGGATTTTTAAAAATAAGAACTATCCCCCCCAGTTGATAAATCAAAAGATATCAGAATTTTCCAAAGAAAAAGCAAGCAATATGAAAGAACACCAAATCACTGATTAGAGAAATGCAAATCAAAACAATTTTGAGATAACATCTTACACCTATCAGATTGACTAACAAAGGAAAATGCCAAATGCTGAGATGATGTGGAAAAATTGGGATTATTAATTCATTGTGAGTAGTGAATTTATCCAGTCATTCTGGAGAATAATTTAGAATTATGCCCTACCAAATTGTGGTATATGATTGTGGTGTGACTCTTGTGCTATAAGAAATGACAAGCAAGATAGTTTCAGAAAAAACTAGAAAAACTCATTGTAGAGTAGCAGCAATGTTGTGAGGATGATCAACTGTGAAAGACAACTACTAAGATCAAAACAGTGACTCAAGACTATTTGAAAAGACCCGTGATGAAAAATGGTATCCATTTCCAAAGGATGGACTGATAAACCAAGAATGCATATTGATGCATACTTTTTTATTTCATTTTATTTTCCTTTGCAATAAGGCTAATATAGAAATTGTTTTGAATAATATCATATATATATATGCATATATATATAATATCAAATTGCTTTCTCAGGGAGGGAGGAAAAAAATTCATAATTTTAAACTTTTCAAAATGATTGTTAAGTATATATATAAGCTATATCAAATTACTTGCTGTCTTAGAAAGAGTAGGAAGGAAGGAGAGAAAAAAGTTAAAATCTTTTTTTACTTGCCATTGGGAAATATTTAATGAAATAAAAATAATGAAAATTTCTGACAGGTTCAAAATTGAGAATGATAGCTAAAATATTTAGATGAAAAAAAAAATCCAAAATTTTCTCAACAAGCTCAAACATGGTACATGTTTAAAAAGAGGAAATTTACAAGGGATATATTCAGAACTGAATCATTTGAAGTAAAAGAAAACAAGAAGGAATATGATAATTGCTTAAGATATTTGAAGGTCTATCAATTATTTAAAATAGTCATATAGCATATTCCCGTTAGGTAGTAAATTTTTGTGTTCAAACAGATTTGATGATCATCTGTCACAGATAATAAAACTAAGATTTAGCTATTTGTAAGTTGTAGAGGGTCACAGTTAGTGAGGAAATTCTGTGAGGTATAAGACCCTTCAGCCCAGAGGGAACTTATTAATGTTTGGTTTGGCTCTTCATCTCCCCTAAGGGCTCTCAGTCTTCCTGAGAAGTTAGGGGATGGTGACAACCTGTGTTGTGATTGAAGCTGAGTGATACCAGGTGGAAAGACAATACCAGCTGGCAAACTACATACAATAGCAAGTTGTCTATGTGGTACCACATATGTAGTATATATTGGGTAAGTGCCCAGTGTTTTTGTTATAAGGGTGTATGAGGGTATAAAAAGGGGAAAGTCCTTGAAATTAACAGACTCCATTTTTCTACCATCCTCGGGAGTCCCGCCTCATCACTTCTCCACTAGGACAGTATATTTTAATCACCCAGGCATGGGGCTCTAGAAAGCAGTGGTACATTTTGTCACCCTAACTTGAGGGCTCTAGAAAGCAGGATATTTTAATCACCCTGGTGTGGGGGCTCTAGAAAGCAACGGTACGTTTTGTCACCCCAACTTGGGGGTTCTAGAAAGCAGAACACAACAGTAAGTGGTTATATTAAGGGCCCCTTTTCAAAAAATATTCAGGTTCAATAAAAACAACTGCTTATACATGCAACATTTGGGAGTTTGTGTCATCATAATTTGTAGAAGAAATCACAAATTAGTATAAATATTGTTCTATCTTCTGGAATTCATTAAACTACTAAGCACCTACTATGTTCCAGGCATTTTCTTAAGCACTGGAGAAGACCTATTATCATATGTCTTACTGCATGAGTAATCCCCTAGAATCCTGGAAACAATTGTAAGCTGAACCAGACTTTTTTCCCCCACAACTCCACTGTCAGCATCATTCATGTTAGCAGGTCCCAACTGATTCCTTCCTTTGAAATTAAGCTGAATTGATTGCCCATTCCACATCTGACCTTTTGTAAATTTTTTATACTGCATAATATAATTATAGCATTTTTTGAAATTGTTTTTCTTAAATACATGACTTTCAAGTTTTTGTTCCACAAAAACTACAAAGAATCTCATGGCACATAACTTTTTTTAATCCATTAATGTGCATAAAATTTAGACTTTTAGGCCTGAAGGGAAAATTGGAGGTCCTCAAAGTATAGGTTGATTTGATAAGTTAAGAAGCACAGGCTCAAGGAGGTAATATGACTTGGTCAGGAGTCCAAAATTGAGCTGAAATTTTCTGATTTCCAGTCCAATATCTTTCCATCTAGGGTCTATTTCTTTAAAAATTAATTTGAAATTGTCAAATTTGCTTCAAGTAATCTATTAAATTTGTTTTATTTTATTTTTGTAGGCAAAGATATAGTTAAAATGAATCAAAGAAAGAAGGCTCCTTATATTTCCCACAAAGTATCTTTCCAGATTGATCAAATGTGTATTTCCTTTTATATTTCTGTAGACTCCTGCATTTCCATTTCAAATTATCTGCTGAGTTTTGGCCTTTTCACAAAAGTGTTTGGAAATCCTCTATTCCATCAAAGATGGATTTTTTCTTATAAAATTATACTCAGTTTTGTCAGATAGGTTATTCTTGTTTATAAAACTTTCATCTTTCGCTCTTTGCAGTATTGTTGTCCAAGCTCTTATCCTTTATTGTGGTAGTTGCTAAGTTTGTGGCAATGAGTCTTTTGTGGCTGTTGCTTCCTGAACTCTTTCTTTTTGATTACTTGCAGTATTTTTTTCTGTGATCTAAAATCCTTGAATTTGGGTTATGACATTCCTAGCAATTTTCATTTTAGAATATCTTTCAGGAGGTGACTGGTGGAGACTTTTTATTTTAAAATATCTGGCTAGTTTTCAATTATGGTTTTTTGAAATATGATATCCAAGCCTGTTTTGTTTTGTTTTTGTTTTGATTTTCAGGTAGTTTAGTAATTCTTTACATTATCTCTCTTTGATGTATTTTCTAGGTCAGTTGTTTTTTTAATATTATATTCCTTGTATTCTGGGTTTTAAAAAATACTAGAAATTTTTGCTTTTGATCGTTTACTAGCAATGAAGAACCAATGGAATTTATTGACCAGGGGAGGGGCATGGTCATTCTGTATTAGGAGTAATTCATGCTCAAAGAGATTTTTTAATATACTCTTCAAAATCAAGTTTTTTTAATCAACATTTTCTAGCCTTAGCTGAGAGAAGAGATCTATACCAACGACTTCTGCAGTAAGGACTTGGCATGGAATATTCCTGCTTTTATAGATCAGTTTTTGGAGTACTTGGATTCATCTGCTTGGAATAAATATGGCTGTCAGCTTGCCAGGACTTGTTGGTTTCCACCCTGGGGAATAGTCATGTGTTAATAATTAAGGAAATCCCCATGCAGGGGATAGGGTAATTCTCGTGACTAATAGGATCAAAGTTTTATAATATTCATAATAGATAAATGAAACTAGATCAACTATTATACTAATTATAGAACACAGATATCCTAGACTTAGAGGAATGAGGATAATGATCAGAGTTCAAAGGTGAATGAGATATAGCAATTTAGAAGCTTTAAAGGACAGGGATGGCATAGAAAGGAATGAGCACTTTATCTGACCTAGACTACCCCTTGAAAGATTTTTTTCTGGAAGCTTCTTTACCATATGCTGGCTATCACTGCTTCCTGCTTACAGAGTCAAATGCATCATCACATCATAGACCCATGTATCATTGTTACTAAATAGTGAACCAAAATAAGGAAAATCTACCAATCTTAAGACATTGTCATTATATTCTATGTACTTTTCATGTCCTCTTCTATATCTTGTGGTGCTGAAGAAGATTTTTGATAGTCCCTTGGACAGCAAGGAGATCAAAGCAGTCAATACTTAAAGAAGTTAATTCAAAGCTTAAATACTTTGGTCATATAATGAAAGACAGTACTCATTAGAAAAGACCCTGATGTTGGGAAAGATTGAAAAAGAAGGAGAAAAGGATGATAGAGGATGAGCTGGATTGTGTCATGGAGATACTGAATATGAGTTTGGACAGACTTGGGGAGACAGAAGGGCCTGACACACACATTCCATGGGTTCACAAAGAGTTGGACACCACTGAGCAGTAAACAACAATTCCTTCGACCTATAGACCTGCCAATCCTCATACTAGAAGTAGACTTATCACCTCTAAGAAATGGCATGACAGCTCAATATGAGTTCATAGTTTAATCAGGCAACCAAAAAAGTCCATGTCAAGTCAACGAGCATTGATTAAACTTTGTGCCAGGCACTATCTTCTAAGCACTAGGTTATAATGAAAGACAAAAACAGTTTCTGTCCTCAAAGAACTCACATGATTGAGGAGACAAAATAAAAACAGATAACATAATACAGGTAAGAGTAAATTGGGATCTCAAATTTGAATTAATCTCAAAGAGAAGACCAGTATCTTCAGGTAGGGAGAGGGTGGAGGAGGGCTGGGAAATTGGGAACTGGAAAAAAACTTTTACTAAATGTGGAATTTGAATTAAGTCTTGAAGGAAACTATAAAAAAGAGAAAAGGAAGAAGAGAATGTAGAGGGTCACAGATAGTGGGGCAATTCTAGATGAGATATAAGACCTTCCAGCCCAGCAAGGGAACCTGCTGACATATCTGGTTTTTCTCCCCATCACCCCAGGGGCATCTTGGCCTTCCTGAGAAGTCAGGGGGAGTGACAACCTGTGTTGTAATTAAAGCAGAGTTATACTAAGTGGTAAGGAAACCTCTGCACACAATAGCAGGTTGTTTATGTGGTACCGCATGCACAGTATATAGTTAGTGCATGCACAGTGTGCTACAGCTATGTAAGGGTATTAGGGTATATAAGGCTGAGAGAATTTTGAATAAACAAACTTTTGCTTGACTATCTTTGTGAGTTCCGCCCATTCACTTCTCACCCATGATCAGGATTTGGGCTAGTACTAAAACCCTCCAGTGAGCAGGTCCGGACAAGAAAAATCCAAACATAGCGACAGCTAGTAAAAAGGTACAGAGTCAAAATATGAAATGTCATGTGTAAAGAAGGAAAGGAAGTGAGAATTTATTAAGTACTTGCTGTGCCAGCTACTATATCAAAGATTTTACAAGTACCTCACGATCTTCACAACAACCCTGGGAGAAAAGTACCATTGTGATTCCCATTTTACAATTGAGGAAACTGCGGCAGTAGAGGATCACACAATTAGTAAATTTTTGAGACCATATTTTTTCTTTGACTTTACTTCTAGCTTAAAGAGATTTAGTGAACTAACAGGAAGGAAAATCTCTTGGCTAGGCCCTTGACTGG
The DNA here is from genome assembly GCF_902635505.1 of Sarcophilus harrisii. NCBI lineage: Eukaryota > Metazoa > Chordata > Mammalia > Dasyuromorphia > Dasyuridae > Sarcophilus > Sarcophilus harrisii. The sequence continues at coordinate 291,177,372 of NC_045426.1, read as the reverse complement.
GCCGAGTACTTTTATCCACTGTACTGATAAGCTGCAGATTAGTAAGCCAGGGTTGCAGGATTTTAAGAGTGTGTAGAAAGTAAAAAAATGGAAGAACACAGAAAAGATAGGATAAACCCATACTGTGAAGGGCTTTAAAAGGCAAATATCCTTTGATACTTGATTCAGGAGGCAATAGGAACCACTGAAGTTTATTGAACTGGAGAGTGACATGGTTAGCCCAATGTTATAGACATATATATTCACTTTGACAAGTGAAAGGATAATAGTCTGTACTGAGGAGAGTACTGAGGCAAGGAAGCTTAACCACAAGTCTATTGCAATAATCCAGGTTTGAGATTATGAGGAGGGTAGCAACTTCAGAGGAGAGAAAGATGATATATGAGAGATGTTTCAAAGGTAAATCAACAGGATTTGTCATCTAATTGGATATAGGGGATCAGGGAGTGGATTAGAAAAGAACTGAGGATAGTTTGAGAGCCTAGATGACAGTAATAGCTGGTAGCACACTGGAGAGATCAATGCAGTCTGGAGATAGGAAGGTTTGTTTTCAGTCATATCTCACTGTTCTTGGGGCTTTCTTGGCAAAGGTATTGGAATAGTTTTCCATTTCCTTCTCCAACTCATTTTACAAATCCAACAATTCACAACTTCAACTATTTATTTATTTAATTTTTTGAGGAAATTGAGGCAAACAGGACTTGCCCTGAGGCACGTAATTAGTAAGTGAATGAGACTACATTTGAACTCAGGCCTTCCTGACTCCAGCACTCTGTCCATGGTGCTACCCAACTGCTCCAGAATCAAGAAAGCCTGAGTTGAAATATGACTATAGACACTAATGTATGATTCTGTCAAATAATTTAACTTCTATTTGCCTTTAAAATGTAGACTTGTTTTGAGGATCAAAATATTTATAAAAGAGGTTTAACACATTACCTGACACATGGTAAATATTTTATAAATGCTTATTCCCTTCCCTCTCATCCCTTCCCTAATAAGGAGGTTAAAAAGAGAAGAGGGCTAGGAGGAGAGGGTTGAAAATAAGTTCTGCTTTAGACATATGGTATTTAAGATATCTATGGTATTTCCAGTTTGAGATGTTAATCAAGTAAGCATTTGGTAATACTGGAAGTCACATGGGAGATTAGAGTTGGATAAATAATCTGAATCATATGCATAGAAATGATTATGCAATCCTTGGGAGCTGATGATATCACCAAGTAAAGTACTATAGAGAAAGAGAACAGGGCCAAAGACATACATGTTTAGAACACCACGGCTAACAAGTGTGACATATGTGACCCAGATGGAGATCTAAAGCCATGTTAGGCTCATTAATTGATTAAGAAAGGTCATGGTATAAAAGTAATCTGACCCAGTCAGGCTCAGAAATAAAGTCTTCAGTTCTAGATGCCACATTTTTTTTTAAATGCTCACATCTAGAGCAACTATGTCAAATTCCCAGAAAGAAACCAGATTACAGTGTAGTTGGGACATATTTAATAAAATAATTAAAAATACAACATAGACTGTTAATTTATAGTTTTCTAAGTCAATATGTGGTTTGACACTAGTAGTCTAGAAAAAAGTTACTAGTGGGGGAGAGGACAGTTAAAATTATGCTAACCAAGGATCAAGTGAAAGGATCAGCTACTGATGTTCAGGTTAGAGAAAACATGGTTGTTAATCTTTGAAGGACCATCACATGGAAGAGAGATTAGCTTTATTCTGCTTAGCCTTAGTTATAGAACTCTAGGCAATGCATAGAAAAGCAGATTTGGGCTCAATATAATGAAAATTTTCTAAGCATTTAAAATTGTCCGAAAGTTGAATAATTTGCCTTTAGAAGTAGTGGCTTGCTTTTGCCCTGAAGAAAAAATATGATCACTTCTTTGTGATATAAGGCAGGAAATTTCTGTTTAGACAGGTATTGATAGAGATTAGGGGTTAACAAACTTCAGCCTACAGGCTAAATATGTTTCCCTCCTGCCACAGGTTTTATATTTTTAAATGAGATTGTTGTAGTAATAATTGTGGTAATAAAAGTAATATCCATGAGAAGGGTAATTCCAACCACTTGGTTCATAGACTCAAGAACTGATTAATGACAGGATCTACCACTCTTTCCACTAACTTCTAGGAAATGTCCACATATTTAGAAGTTGACTTTCAAGATCTCTCTCCTATGCCCCAGAAGGCTTCCAGGAATGTAGTGGCTCCTTATTTGTATTCTGTTTTGGCAGCCTAAAGTTTGTGTTTTTAGTTGGACTAGGCAGTCCCAAGCTTTCTCAGATAATGATTGATGGCATAGGGTGAGAATAAATGAATACTATGGATTTGGCAACAATATATCTAAGAATATTTTTGATATAGGTGAGTAGACCAAGTTGTTAGAATGCCATTATGGTGTGGTTCTCAAACTTGTTTTGCTTACAGCAAAATATTGTTCTTTGTTGTAAAGAATCTTGGAATCTTTCATTTCCAAGTGTGAATTCAGTACAATATGCTGCACATCTAGCAAAATTTGGGAAGCATACAAATATACTTATACCTTTTGAGAACCCTATTTCATAACTATAGGAAATGTGCCAATCAATCATCCTGGTTCCAAATGGTGGTGTATTTATTGCCTGTCCATCCCTTACATGGGGTCTAATATACTAGCTGAGGTTACAAAACTGGAAGACTGAGAAATTGGTAGTACCCTCAAAAGAAATAAGGAAATATACTAGGATTGGGTTTTGGAAGCAAAAATAATGAATTCTATTTTAGACATGTTAAGTTCAAGGTTGAGAACAACCTCTTTGAAAGATCCAGTAGGCAGTTGGTGTTGCAAGTCTGGAAAAACTGGAGCTCAGGAAATTTTGGTTCTGGAATCCCTGAGTTATAAATATGTAGAGATGATATTTAAACTTACAGGAGCTGCTGAGATCACCTATAAATTAAATATTTATTTGTTATGTGCCAGGCACTTAATTATAGCAAAGTATTTTTTAGTAAGTGCTGATTTTTTAAATAAATAAAGATAGATGTGAGAGTGTATAGAAAAGAGACCAAACCAAAGCACAGAACTTTGGGGTATATCCACAGTTAGGTAGCACAAAATGAATAATTTCTCACTAAAGTGGTTAAGAATAAACTTGAAAATACTCAATGTTCATTTCTTAGCTTTGGTGGTATGGTGAAAATAAGACTAGTCAAATATGTACATTTAATAAAATTAATGACAGATATTTTGTAAAAATAAACAAAATTATAGCATTATTGAGGGGAAGAAAGAGACTAGACTTCTGTTTTGAGTGGTAGGCTAGAATTCTGGTGAGAAAACCCCTAGCAGTACAAATTAACACCTACTCTTCCATTTAAATTTTTAGACAGTTACAGGATAAATAATTTGTCTTGAGGCACATGACCCTTATGTGTCAGAAGTTGAATTTCCTCACAAATCTTAATTCCAAGCTTTCATCTCAACAGCATTCATATGGAGGAATGAAAGGTAAAGAATATAGAGAGGAATAATAGGAAAAGGAGGGATATGTACATGGTGTAGTGGATAGCATACTGTGTCTAGGATCAAAAAGACTCCCTGAGTTCAAATCTGACCTTAGACATTTACTAAGTGAATGAAACTAACTCCATTTGTCTCTGTTTCCTCATCTGTAAAATGAGCTAGAGAAGCAAATGGCAAACCACTCCACTATCTTTGCCAAGAAAATCTCAAACAAACAAAACCAATGCAATCATAATTAAAAGGAAAGCTGAAAACTGGAGGAAAATTTTTTGCATCAAGTATGTATGATAAAGGCCTCATTTCTAGAGAATGGAGCCAAATTTATACAAATAAAAATCATTTCTTAATTGACAAAGGATCAAAGGTTATGAGCAGGCGATTTTCAGACAAAGCTATGATTAAAGGAATGCTGAAAATTCTGAGGTATCATCTTATACCTATCAGACTAATATGACAGAAAAGGAAAATGATACAAGTTGGAGGGGATGTGGAAATATTGGGACACAAATGCACTGTTGGTAGAGTTGTGAAGTAATCCAACCATTATGAAAAGCAGTTTGGAACTGTGTCCAAAAAACCATAAAATTGATCCAATAATACCATTACTAGGTGTATATATGTATATAGAGAGATAGATAGATATTTTAACATACCAAAATATTTATAGCAGGTCTTTTTATGGTGGCAACAAATTGGAAATTGAAGGAATGCCCATCAGTTGGGGAATGGCTGCACAAGTTATGGTATATGATTGTAATAGAATACTATTGTGCTCTAAGAAATGAAGAGCAGGATGATTTCAGAAAAACCTGGAAAGATTTATATGATCTCATGCAAAGTAAAGGGTAGAATCAGGAACAGAATCAGGAGAACTTACACAATTACAGCAATATTATATGAAGATCAACTGTGATTAACCTATGTATTCTTAGCAGTATAATTATCCAAGCCAATTCCAAAGATCTCATGAAAAATGCTATCTATTCCAGAGAAAGAACTAGTGGAGTCTGAATGCAAATTGAAGTATAGTGCTTTTTATTTTATGCTTTCATTTTTTTGATCTGTGTCTTTCACAATGTAACTAATATCAAAATAAGGTTTGCATAACTACACATATATATTATCAAATTGCTTACTATCTTTAGGAAGGGGACTGGGGAAAAGGAAAGAATAGAATTTGGAACTCATAATTTTTAAAAATGAACGTTAAAATTGTCTTTACATGTAATTGGGGGAAATAAAATATTAAAAAACCTTCAGATTATGAAAGAATATTCCTATAAATTCACAACTACATCTTCATATTTGTCCATTTATATTATTGACAATTATGTTAGAAAAATAAATTCCAAATGAACATTATAGTAGAAATGTTAAACTATTAGAGCAACACCTTTAGAGATTAAAAAAAAAAGTTTGAGTTATAACTTCATTTGTAGGAAATGTTCCCAGAGCTGCAATCATTCATAATGTTCTCTGGTTCTTCTCTTTGCCATCTCATTAGCAAATAAAATAAACTATGATGTGTGGTGCTCCATAACATAGCTCCAAATTGCTTTCCAGAATGGTTGAATCAGCCAACTAACAGTGTATTAGTGTTTCTCCTCAAGAGCATAGAGTGGTGACTATATGTAATTCATAAAATGGGGGTAACTCCTTTAGCTCTGTTAGTTTCCCAGCAAGGGTCATACTAGATGCCCAATCACAGGGTAAAGTTTCACTTTATTCATAGTGAGTGGGACAGATTGGATGAAGTATTTCTCAGTACTGAATCGTATGATTCCTGTTTCCAGAGCTGGGACTCTGGGGAGGTCATATGATCTCTAAAGGGATGAACTTTGAAGCCTGGGATACAGGAAGTTGCAGGGGAGGCAGTCAATATTGGTGACCATTGATCAAGAATGGTTACGTCCTTTTAATCTATCCATTGAGAAGTGTTGGGTCTTTTGCTTTTAAACCCCGGACAAGCCGTTAGTTGGCCAGGTTCCAGGAGCACTTGGTGGAGTTGGGAGAGTTCCCAGGTGTGTCTGGGCCTCTAACTGCAGGGATTAAATAAATGCTTTATCTTTGTACCTGATGATGTCTCTAATTAGCTAATTGAGAAAGGGAGCCTTGCACCCCTCCTAGACAATAGGGTATCTAAAATCAGGCTCAGAATTAACCAGCTGAGAAAATTTCCTATTCAGAAAGAAAGAGGAAAGTGAGCCAAGAAGATCCTAGTAAACTACATCAAGGTTGTCGCCTCAACTTTCCCAGACATAGCTTTCTACTGAAGCAGTTTTTAGACTACCTTGTACTCCATTTGGGTAGTACATGGCATTGCCCTAGAATGATAGACTATTAGCTTAATGACACTAAAGACAAATCTGAAATCAAAATTTAAAGTAATGTTAGATTAAGGTTTATGGGAATTTTACCTCATATAACAAAATTTCACTAACCCAGCTTAGAACTAGATTATTCTTCTTTTCATGTCTTAACAGCAGTTAACAATGAATAATATAAGGACATTTCATTTATATTTCATTTATAAATTAAGAATAACCACATTCTGGAGTTTTTAGACATACAGGGAATACCTGGGAGTTGACTCAAAACCACAGAAAAATTCTGACTGTAGTAAAACTCCCTTCTATATTGCCTGTTTACCCCTAAAGCAAGATTGAAATCTTTGAATCTAAGATCTATACTATTAAGTTGGTTCAAATATATACTTAAGAATTTTACAACATACAATCAGCAGAGCTGATAAATGTTATGATCTCACCCAAGTAAAAAGTCCCAAGGAACCTCACAAATAAGGATAATTTAGGTGGTGTGTGCTACTTTTCTTCCAAGAGTTATTATTATTCACTTTAAAGCAAAATATGCCCTCATCAAATGTTTAAATTCTCAGATATTTTTATTACATTCTTTTAACAGTTCAATTCATAATCTAACACCATCTAAATTAATAGAGGAGTTACTTTTTAAATAGCATTTCTGATTTTAAAAATGGTTTCCCATTTTATATTTCTCATATATATTCCCAAAAATAAGAAAATTTTGAAATACAAAAATCACACAAATGATATCATGTATTGAAAATATAAAACAAAACATTACCACTGAGGTAACATCAATTCAATTGAATGAATTTCCAAACTATCTTACATAGAAAATCATTCAGTTGATCATTTTTGACATTCTATATTCATTGCATTCCTTCCATTTACACTAAACTAAACTAAACTAAAAACCATGCAAGAAAAACAAGATTATGGGGAAAAAAACTAATCAACTAGAAAAGGAGAAAAAATATCAAACACAAAAATAACTCTTTGAAAATGGAATTGAGCAAGAGGAAACCAGTGTAGCCATAAGAGTCCAAGAAATAATAAAACGGAATAGAAAGAATGAAAAAAGAGAAGAGAATGTGAAACAAGAAAAACAACATATCTGGAGAAGAGATCAAGAAGAAAGAATATAAGAATAATTGGACTACCTGAAAGCTGTGACCACAAAAAGAATTTTGATACAATAATGCAAGAAATAATCCAAGAAAATTGTCTTGGAGTGAAAGTAGAAATTTTTTAAAATCTATCAATTATCGCCTCAAAAAAATCCTTTGTGGAAAACACATAGGAACATTATTGCTAAATTTTGAAACCTCCAGATCAAACAGAAAATTTTTCAAGAAACAAGAAAAAATAATTCAAATATGCTGGAACTACAATTAGAATTGTAAAGGATTTATCAGCAGCCCCAGTAAAAGACCACAGATCCTGGAATTATATCTACCAACAATCAAAAGAACTAAACCTATGGCCAAAAATATCATCCAGCAAAAAATGACATTCAATGAACTTGCAGATTTTTAGGACTTTCTTTCAACCAAACTTGAACTCAATAGAAAATCTAACTTTTAAGAGTCAACACCAAAGGTCAATTTCAAAACTTAATATAGACAAATTGTTTATGTTTTTTACATGGAAATGCATACCATACATTTACAGGCATATCATAGCCATAATTGGATAGCTGACAAGAAAGATTGGGGCAGAGTTGAGTATGATGTGAGTCTAAAAGGCAAAACTGTCTAGAAAAGGTAAAAATAGTAATTTTGCAGGGAAGAATAGACCTGTGTCTGAAAACCGACTCACATCAGGAATGAGTTAAGTAGGCAACACTACATATATACCATGAAGAATATAGCATCCTTCAAAAATCTATAAAGGATAAGGTGGAAGAATGGGGGAAAGGGCAAGCAAAGGATAGGGGAAGAAGACAAGGGAGGGATTTATGGGTAGGGAGAGGTGAACTAATAGCAATATATGGGATAAACTGAATGAAGGATGTGGCTTCCACCTATGCCCTAATTAAGATATAACTAAAAACCTGCAGGTGTTCTGTTGCCTTGAATGAACATTCCCTCCTGTTTCACATCACTTCGTAATTAGCATTTAAGTACTTCTTTTAAAGGCAATTCATTCTTTTGTTTCTGGGATAGATTTCTGTGTTTAGAGTATAAGCCTGAACTCCCTCAGACAATGGGAGAAAAGGTCAAGGATGAGGGGCTTCTGCTCCATTTAATTTTGTGCTTTTCATTTCTTTAACTGACACCTTGTTGGTTAGGAGTTGCCCTTTCTTACAAGATTGTAATGTGTGGGACAGAATACTAGACCCCTCCTTACCCAAATTAACTACTCAAAGACATCTCCAGATACAAACAGAAAGTATTTATTTGGTTCTTACAAGAAGCGAGCCAAGCATACCAACTGGACAGTTCAGCATGGTGTGTGGCCCAATGCAGAAGCGTAAACTAGATTATATAACAGAAAAAAACGAGTCCTTCTCCTCTTCCTGTTTTTTAAAATTTATTGGTTCTGGAACAAGGAAGTGGCTATTGACCAATGGACAACAATGTTTTCTACTTCCTGGGAATCACATGGCTCTCTGAAGCTTGGGCCTAGGGTCTGATTTCCTTTACCCGACAGTCTTCTGAGAAATCTTCACTTGTCCCATTCAGTCCCTCCTCTTTATTTCATACCTTTGAAGATTTCTCATACCATTCCTAATGTATTTCTTTCACTAGGATGTTCTTGTTATCTATCAAGCCTTTAGGCTTCTCCCTCTCTTCACTATCAACTGTACCCCATCCTCTGTCATTCAGAGGAATGACACATCAGTGTCCTGTTACACATCAGTGGAAGCTTTTATTGAGACCATTTTATCTTAGGAATCTTGAACTATTCTAGTGATTAAATGTATCATGCAAGGTAAGCAATCAGGTAATAGGATAGTGTTGCTTAAAGCAATGAGCAGGAACTAGAGACTCTGCTTCCACCAACTCCCATCATTTGTCTTGGAAAACTTGTTATCACAGACCAATAGATTGGCATCTGACAACCAGTGTTATCCAAGGAACTACAGACTGTCAAGGCCTAGTGGACTCAGGGCCATTACCATACCTCCCCTAGAAATTATATCCCATCATTCCCACTTCAAGTAGTCCAGGCCAAAATTCATTTGGGACTTTGGAGGTCCTTCAACCTGATAAGGGGCATAGAGCTAGCCCTGCCTAATGGGGTCCAGACTGAGGAGGAGAGACACGTGACTTGTAGGTAATGTCTGCTGACATCCAGAGAGTGCTGAATGTCAGAATCAAGTATCAGGTCATTTCGGGTTGACCAAATAATTGTAATTTCATGACTTGGAATCTGGAAAAAACAACTCACAAATAGATTAAAGATACAAGGACCAAATAAGAGCAAAAAAAAAAAAAGAATAAACAAAAGTGGAGTAAGTATGGGGGTTACTAGAATAGTAACCAGGAACTCCAGCCAGAGGAAGACTAGGGGGAAGGAAATGAGGCTATGAAGAATGTCTCTCATTCAGACAGCTTTTCCTAAGGCCATTTTCCCAATTTTCCCAAATCCTGCTTTTGTCTCCTTAAAGGAATAGGGTCAATGGGTAGACAAATGTGACCCTTATATACAGTGAAAGAAATGCTCAAAATGCAAGTATCATAATGTTTAAAAGGCATTAACTACTGGGTAGAGAGGATGACATACAGAGTGGAGATAAATAATTAATCTTAAGTAGGTTTGATCTCCTTTAGCAAAATCTCTGAGCCTTTTCGGTCTTAAAAAGGAACCAACTAGTACCGGTGTCAACAAAACTCAAAAGCAGTTTGAAGCCCCTGTAAGAGGACATATGTATAAAATTCATCTGCCAGTCCTCCCCTAAGTATGTATCCCTCCTCCAGATAGGCTTCAGGATGTGGGGTTTCACAGCTCTTTCAGAATTTACTTGAGCACAAACTGGACAAACCTGACAGATCTGTTTAATTGTTTCTCCTAGCTTGTGACTACTGAAAATAGGTTTCTCAAGGGATTGGAGAGCATTTATTTTTCAAATGAGTAGCTTGGTGTAGAGAAGTTTCCCCTGGCTGGCCTCTGGGATTGGAAGTTGGCTTGAACATGTATGAAACCATCCAGAAGGAGAAGGAATATATCTCCATCTTTAGCAAGGGCTTGTTCCTTGAAGATGTATGGAATAGAGAGAGATAAGATAACTTGCAGGAATGTATAAATTCTTTTTCTGTATTTTATTTTCATTATTTCTGTGTTTCCCCTATGATCTGTATAATATCTGCAGGCTCATATTTACTTGAGCCTTGGCCCGCTAGAAACATATTTACTTAAAGTGACCTGATGACTTTTATTGGTATTTGACATTTATCGATATTTAGTCTATTAGCTGTACCACTATCTGCTTGATTAAGCCTGAAGACCTGATTTTCTATTTCCTAGAAATCAGGAGATTTCTCTGAAAGCTTCCATTCCAATCTCTCCAAATAGCAACAACCAATTAGATGCCTCCCCCTCCCCTTCTCAATGCTCTCTTACTTGTGATGTAATCTCTTATATACAAGCTGTGTATCTTTACTACTTTTTTAGCCCTCCTACCACGAGCTTTCTCTTTCTTATCTCGCAATGGGTCGACTCATCCTTCAGACGTTTCTAGTAAACAACTTTTCTGCCTTCTACTGCGTGATCTCTGAGTAGTCATTTTGGGTAATGGTCTTCTACATCGCTCACAGTTTGGGGGCTCTCCAGGATGGAGTCTTTGGGGTAGATGGCTGTGTGCACCCTGGACAGGGACTGGCACCTACGGAGTAGTTTTCTACATGGTCTCTGGCTCTGGGTGAGCAGCCTCCCTCCCCTCTTAGACAATGACCCAAGGCAGAGATACTCAGTGGAAAGCAGAATTGAAGATTGAAGGAAATAGAGTCCTGATGGCCAGCAGCAGTCTGAAAAGAAACACTTGTTCTTGAGGTAATGCTCTTGGGAAGTCTGGGGGTTTATTGGCTGGGTCGAGGGAGACCCCGAGGGATTAGCCCTCCTAAATTTATTTTTGGTGTGGACTGCTGTCGACTCCAATGATAAAGGACTTTACCTAAGGAGGCTCACGGGTGGCTGCAGGGGCATGAGGGTAACGAAGGACCTCCACCCAGGTGTGAGGGTAAGGTAGGGCCCCCGCCGACACCTGGACCAAGTCCAGGGTAGTATAGAAGCAGTCCAAAAATTTGTATCAGGACATTAGCTAGAGAATTCAAGACTGGGATGAACTTCCCAGATATAAAAGGGAAGAAAACTGGGAGGATGTATATCCCAGGACTATTTGGGTATATCAGACTTAAATCTGTATGTAAAAGGTGAAAATAAAGTTTTGCATTTGGCTATGTGTGTAAGTCTGCTTTGCATTGCTTTTGTTCTGTATTAAAAGTTAGCAAGCTCTGCAACCAAAAATGCTAGAAAAGGAACAAATTAAAAACCCCCAGTCAAACACTAAACTTGAAATTCTAAAAATAAAAGGAGAGATCAATAAAATTGAAAGTAAAAAACCTATTGAATTAATGAAACTAAGAGTTGGTTCTATGAAAAAGCCAACTAAATAGACAAACACTTAGTAAATCTGATCTAAAAAAAGAAAGAGGAAAATCAAATTGTTAGTCTTAAAAATGAAAAGGGTGAACTTGCCACTAATGAAGAGGAAATTAGAGCAATAATTAGGAGTTACTTTGCCCAACTTTATGCCAATAAATTCGATAACTTAAATGAAATGGAAAAATACCTTCAAAAATATAGCTTGCCCAGATTAACAGAGGAAGAAGTAAATAAACTAAACAGTCCCATTTTAGAAAAAGAAATAGAACAAGCTATTAATCAACTCCCTAAGAAAAAATCCCCAGGACCAGATGGATTTACATGTGAATTCTACCAAACATATAAAGAACAATTAACTCCAATGCTATATAAATTATTTGAAAAAATAGGGATTGAAGGATTCCTATCAAATTCCTTTTATGACACAGACATGCTACTGATACCTAAACCAGTAGGTTGAAAATAGAGAAAGAAAATTATAGACCAATCTCCCTAATGAATATTGATGCTAAAATTAAATAAAATATTAGCAAAAAGATTACAGAAAATCATCCCCAGGATAATACACTATGACTAAGTAGGATTTATGCCAGGAATGCAGGGCTGGCTCAATAATAGGAAAACTATTAGCATAATTGACTATATGAATAACCAAATTAATAAAAACCATATGATCATCTCAATAAATGCAGAAAAAGCATTTGATAAAATCCAACATCCATTCCTAATAAAAACACTTGAGAGGATAGGAATAAATGGACTTTTCCTTAAAATAGTCAGGAGCATATATTTAAAACCATCAGAACCTTTTCCAGTAAGATCAGGAGTGAAACAAGGTTGCCCACTATCACCATTATTATTCAATATTGTTAAAAACCCTAGCCTCAGCAATAAGAATCGAGAAAGAGATTAAAGGAATTAGAATAGGTAATGAGGAAACCAAACTATCATTCTTTGCAGATGGTATGATGGTATACTTAGAGAACCCAGAGATTCTACTAAAAAGCTATTAGAAATAATTCATAACTTTAGCAAAGTTGCAGGATACAAAATAAATCCACATAAATCCTCAGCATTTTTATACATCACCAACAAAATCCAACAGCAAGAGATACAAAGAGAAATTCCATTCAAAATAACCATCGACAGCATAAAATATTTGGGAATCTATCTACCAAAGGAAAGTTAGTAATTATATGAGCAAAATTACAAAACACTTTCCACATAAATAAAGTCAGATTTAAATAATTGGAAAAATATTAAGTGCTATTGGATAGGCCGAGCAAATATAATAAAGATGACAATACTCCCTAAACTAATCTATTTATTTAGTGCTATACCAATCAGACTCCCAAGGAACTATTTTAATGATCTAGAAAAAATAAAAATAAAATTCATATGGAAGAACAAAAGGTCAAGAATCTCAAGGGAATTAATGAAAAAAAAAAATCAAATGAAGGTGGACTAGCTTTACCTGATCTAAAACTATATTATAAAGTAGCAGTCACCAAAACCATTTGATATTGGCTAAGAATAGACTAGTTGATCAGTGGAATAGGTTAGGTTCACAGAACAAAATAGTCAATAACTATAGCAATCTAGTGTTTGAAAAACCCAAAGACCTCAACTTTTGGGATAAGAAATCACTATTTGACCAAAACTACTGGGAAAATTGGAAATTAGTATGGCAGAAACTAGGCATGGACCCCCACTTACCACTGTACACCAAGGTAAAATCAAAATGGGTTCATGATTTAGGCATAAAGAATGAAATTATAAATAAAGTAGAAGAACATAGGATAGTTTACCTCTCAGACCTGTGGAAGAGGAAGGAATTTGTAAGCAAAGAAGAACTAGAAATCCTTATTGATCACAAAATAGAAATTTTTGATTATATCAAGTTAAAAAGCTTTTGTACAAACAAAACTAATGCTGACAAGATTAGAAGCGAAGCAATAAACTGGGAAAACATTTTTACAGTTAGAGGTTCTGATAAAGGCCTCATTTCCAAAATATATAGAGAACTGACTCAACAGACAATTTTCATATGATGAAATTGAAACTATTTCTACTCGAGTAGAAATTTTCATTTGAATGAAAAAGTGTTCCAAATCATTATTGATCAGAGAAATGCAAATTAAGACAATTGTGAAATACCACTACACACCTGTCATATTGGCTAAAATGACAGGAAAAGATAATGACAAATGTTGGAGGGAATGTGGGAAAATGGGACACTGATGCATTGTTGGTGGAGTTATGAACTGATCCAACCATTCTGGAGAGCAATTTGGAACTATACTCAAAAAGTTATCAAACTGTGCAACCTTTGACCCAGCAGTGTTACTGTTGGGCTTATATCCCAAAGAGATACTAAAGAAGGGAAAGGGTTACAAAAATGTTTGAGGCAGCCCTTTTTGTAGTAGCTAGAAACTGGAAATTGAATGGATGCCCATCAGTTGGAGAATGGCTGAGTAAATTTGTTTATATGAATGTTATGGAATATTATTATTCTGTAAGAAATGCCAAGCATGATTAATAGGCTTGAAGAGACTTACATGAAGTTATGCTAAATGAAATGAACAGAACCAGGAGATCATCATACACTTCAACAACAATACTATATGAGGATCAATTCTGATGGAACTAACTATATTTGGCAATGAGAGGGTCCAGATCAGTTCCAATTGATCAGTGATGAACAGAACTAGCTACACCCAATGAAAGAATGCTGGGAAATGAATGTGGACCACAACATAGCATTTGTACTCTTTCTATTGTTGTTTGCTTGCATTTTTGTTTTTCTTTTCAGGTTATTTTTACCTTCTTTCTAAATCTGATTTTTCTTGTGCAACAAGATAACTGTATAAGTATGTATGTGTGTGTGTGTGTATATATATATATATATATATATATACACACACATATATATATATATATATACGTATATATATCCATATTGTAAAAAAAAAAATAACATACCAGATTGATTCCTATCTTGGGGAGTCAGAGGTAAGAGAGAGAGGGAGAAAAATTAGAATGCAAAATATAACAAAAATAAATATTGAAAACTATTTTTACATGTATTTGGAAAAAATAAAATGCTGTTAGGGAAAATAAAAGAAGACAGATTTGAGAGATGTTGGGGGGAAATCAACTATGAGATCTTTTTATTTCCTTTAAACAATTGTAGAGTGTTACACTGGGCAAGAGGCACTCAGTGAGTTACAAAATGTAAAAGATAAGATCCCTTGGAGTAAGCAAATCTGTCTTCATTTCTCTCTTCATCTTATCCCGCTCCTACAACTCAGTTCCCATAAACATTATTTTTACAATGTTGTTGAACTTACATTTTAGAACCAAGTAAGCCACTAGGAGGCTCCATAGTATTCTGAAACAGATAAAATAGATTTATCAGTCAAAACTCTTAAATTTGATCACTTTGTTCTATTTCATCTCAATGATATTGTCCAGTAATTTATCTAGATTTTTCATATAAAAAATTTTAAAATACAGAAGTAGTGGTTATAGAGCTGCCTCTGAAACATACAATTCATGATATACTGGACAAATCAGTTACTCAAGGACAACTTTCTAAGAACTTTAAGAAGGTGCTGATCTGCTTTTATATAGAAAATGTCTTCACCCAGAAGTTTCTCATAGGAATCACTGGTTTATTCCCTGAACTATGTCATATACCTTCCATAAACATCTACTCAGTGTGTTATTGTGATATAGAGGGTATTTTGGATTCTCAAAGTCTATTTCTGTGAACTAACAGGCTGGACCATGTGACAAAGTCTTGCAGTATGGCTCAATCCAAAGACTGGTCTACATAAAAGCAGAAAGCTTAATCCCTAAGAAAGATAACTACAAAAGGATATTTATTTTATTCACACCCATTCTTAGAGGCATAGAGGGGCATCATATGCATAGTAACAAAATGAATACTTATTCCTGTGAAATCATATTTTGAATTAATATAGGACATTAAATGAGCAGCAAATATTCTAAATGCTTTAGAAGACTATCTTTGGCAGTTGCTATGGTGGGAAAAGTCCATCATCTGGGGGCCAGCACCTTGCAAGTGACCAGACTGGTCCTTAGACAGCAAATACAGAGCCATATTGTTCCATAAGTATGCAATGGTTTTCCATCTAGAAAGGACCTGCTATAGCATTTCCTGTGCTTACCTGGCAAGATATGCAGATAATCCAGAGTCATTATATCATGAAAAGGTATGGAAGTAGGGGTTTGAATGAAATAGGGTAATAGAATCATAGACTTTTACACTGGAAGGAACTTCAAGGGGCCAGTTGTTCTAATTCAGATGTTCTTAACCTTGGGTCTGTGAATTTGTTTTTAAAGAATATTTTGAGAAATTTATGTCAATATAATTGGTTTCCTTTGTAATCTTAAATATTTTATTTTCTGCATTTAAAACACTGACAAGAGGTCCACATATGGGATTCACCACATTGCCAAGGGAACTATGATGTACAGAAAAAGCTTAAGAAAGTTTGATCTGGACTAAAAACCACTACATTGAATTCCCAGTCCCTATATTTATGCACACCTGCATCTTTGATTTCCTTCACAAGCTAATTGTACAATAATTCAGAGTCTGATTCTTTTTGTACAGCAAAATAATGTTGTGGTCATGTATACTTATTGTGTATCTAAGTTATATTTTAATATATTTAACATCTACTGGTCATCCTGCCATTTAGGGAGGTGGGGGTGGGGTAAGAGGTGAAAATTGGAACAAGAGGTTTGGCAATTGTTAATGCTGTAAAGTTACCCATGTATATATATCCTGTAAATTAAAGGCTATTAAATAAAAAAAAAAAAAAAAAAAAAAAAAAGAAAGTTTGATCTGTGGGGACAGCTAGGTGATACAGTGGATAGAGCACCGACCCTGGAGTCAAGTGAACCTGAGTTCAAATATAGCCTCAGATACTTAACCCTTGCTGGCTATGTGACCTGTGTCACTAGCTGTGTCACTAAATGCCAACTGCCTCACAGAAAAAAAAAAGAAAGAAAAGGAAAAAAAAAAAGAAACCTTGATCAAATTCAATCCTTTCTTTGTACTGATGATGAAAATGGCACCCAGGGAAGTTAAGTGATTTACCCAAGGTCACACAAATACTAAATTTCAGAAATAGGATTCAAACCTAAGTCTTTAGATTCTAGAGCCAATGTTCTTTTTACCATAACACCACTCATGCATCTCATGAAAGCTATCAATTTAAACAGAAAGAAAAGAAAACAGAAAACATTACTGAATCCTCTGAGTTTAGGCTATCTTAGCAGCAAAAATAAGTCTGTTATGGACTGATGACATTTTCTATTTAGACACTACTCATAACAGACCAACATCTACATCTGGCCTATTCTATAAATGGACTACAAAACAATAAAATGGAGGGAAAATTAGGGAAGAAATCTTACCCTAGAAGTTTTATTTTATTTTATTTTAAAAGAATCAGTTGTGGAAAATGGGGTTTAGAGAAAAACATTTGTCTTACAAAAAACATTTAGATTATTTTATTTTATCATTCAACCCTGTCAGTAATGATGCAATAAAAAAAAAATTCAGATAATTTTTAGTGGAGAGTCTTAATGTTTTATATACATCTGTTTGAAGCAATATTTAGATTAAACCACCTTTTAGGAATGTGTTTTACTGCCTTCAATAGCGACTTTCCCCTCACCCAAGCTAACCCATTCAACCAATGGTCATTAAAATTTTCAAAGAATGTTGTTTCTCAACTTTCACATGCAGCATTGTTTACCTCATGCTCTTTTGTCCCTCAGCAAACAAGTACTCTCAAACTGTAGTGTATGTATGGGATCAAATTGTAGTATGGTGTAGTAGTACTACAAAAATGTAGTAGGTATGGGGTACCTCTAGATCCCTTTTCAGAATAATTGTTTAAAAAAATCATAATGGAAGGAAATGTTACATTTCAGTTAAAGATTAGTAAAAATAATGATGTCTTTTTTTCCATCCAGATTTAGATTCCCTGAAGTCTATGGGTTTCATTGGAGGTCTGTGGATCCCAAGTTAAGAATTCCTGTGTTTTAAAGTAGATCAGGAAAGAGTGAAATGAGCTCATTGAGAACAATCAGATCAAAAAGGGAAAAAAATGGGAAAGAAAACAATGCAAACAATGCAAACAAACAACACATAAAGAGTAAATATATGGATGAAATCAAAGTGCCCCATCTCTCCCTACAAAGCCTGGATGCTGCACAGAAGAAGTAGATGTTGAGAGATGGGCCTGTTACAAGGGGGCTCCTTCTATCCCTGCCTTCTGATGAGGAACTCTGGAGGTGCCATATACCCTCCTTAGTTCCTGGCTCCACTGTGTACCTGGAGAAGCTTGTGGCCTTGAGAAATCTCCCACCTAGACTAGATCCTTAGATACATCACCCAAATACACATTAACCCTGTACCCCTCTACTTTTGGGCCCTGCCTTTCAGGGCTCTAGCTAAGAGCCATCAGGATAACCATTGAAGGAGAGTTGAGAGAAAACTTATATTCTTCTATCCCAATTTCTTAATCCACTGACAATAACAATTGTTTTTTTTTTTCATTTTGTTTTGTTTTGTTTTACCTCAGCAAAAATGCCTCACCACAACTCATCCACAACAGTCCTGTCTCTGAATATAGATGGCTTTCTTCATCACAAAACCATTGGAACTGGCCTGAATCATTTCATTGTTGAAAAAAGCTACACCTATCAGAATTGATCATCGTATAATCTTGTTGTTGCCATGTACAATTGACCTTTTGTTCTTCCCGATGAATTTTGTTACTATTTTTTCTTAGGAGTTTGATTGGTGTGGTACTGAATAAGTAGGTTAATTTAGATAGTATTGTCATTTTTATTATATTAGCTTGCTCTACTCATGAGCACTTGATATTTCCAATTGATTGGATCTGATTTTATTTGTGTGGAAGGCATTTTGTAATTGTATTCATATAGTTCCTGAATTTGCTTTGGCAGTTAGACTTTTGAATATTTTATATTTTATATTGTCCACAGTTATTTTATTTTATTTTATTTTTTAATTTAATTTAATTTTATTTTTTAAATTTTTTTTAATATATATATTTTTAATTTATTTAATAGCCTTTATTTACAGGTTATGCATGGGTAACTTTACAGCATTAACAATTGCCAAACCTCTTGTTCCAATTTTTCACCTCTTACCCCCCACCTCCTCTCCCCGATGGCAGGATGACCAGTAGATGTTAAATATGTTAAAATATAAATTAGATACACAATAAGTATACATGACCAAACCATTATTTTGCTGTACAAAAAGAATCAGACTCTGAAATATTGTACAATTAGCTTGTGAAGGAAATCAAAAATGCAGGTGGGCATAAATATAGGGATTGGGAATTCAATGTAATGGTTTTTAGTCATCACCCAGAGTTCTTTCTCTGGGCGTAGCTGGTTCAGTTCATTACTGCTCCATTGGAAATGATTTGGTTGATCTCCTTGCTGAGGATGGCCAGGTCCATCAGAACTGGTCATCATATAGTATTGTTGTTGAAGTATATAATGATCTCCTGGTCCTGCTCATTTCACTCAGCATCAGTTCATGTAAGTCTCTCCAGGCCTTTCTAAAAAATCATCCTGTTGGTCATTTCTTACAGAACAATAATATTCCATAATATTCATATACCACAATTTATTCAGCCATTCTCCAACTGATGGGCATCCATTCAGTTTCCAGTTTCTAGCCACTACAAAGAGGGCTGCCACAAACATTCATGCACATACAGGTCCCTTTCCCTTCTTTATAATCTTTTTGTCCACAGTTATTTTAAGTGGAATTTCTCTTTATATCTCTTGCTGCTGGACTTTGCTGGTATATAAAAATGCTGATAATTTATGTGGATTTATTTTGTACCCTGCAACTTTGGTAGTTAATTCTCTAAGTATGCCATCATAATATCTGCAAAGTGTGATAATTTTGTTTTCTCATTGCCTGTTCTAATTCCTTTAATCTCTTTTTTCTTCTCTTATTGCTAAAGCTAACATTTCTAGCACAATATTGAATAGTAATGGTTGTAGTATTCCTGGTGGTTTTCTGGAGGTCTTGGGAGCAGCCTTCGTTTCAGCAGAGTAATCACCATGAGAATAGCCAGATGTTAAATCCAAATTCTTTATTGTATCCTTGCCTAGTTCTGGGCAGCTTTCTGGAGAGCCTTTCGGACTGGCCTTGGTCTCAGTGGGGGAAGTGCATGAGGCCAGCCACCATGATGGTTTGAGATGAAGTGAATCTATCTCTGAGTCTGTCCCAGCTTATATGCTTTGTTTTAATTACATTATCATAGGTATGAATCTTGTGGAACTATATTAAGTACTAAGTACATGTACTGAAGTAGATGCTACTTCACCATGCTAAACTAGATAACCAATGTATTATCAATTCCACTGACTTAACACCTTATAAGAATCCTTGTTTCAAGTATAAGAGTTCTGGCCCATAACATCTCTCTCTTTCTTTTGTTTTAGAACATAGTTAGCCACACCCTGACCCTGAGAAGTCAGGGAGGTGAGAACCCCCCCAAAAAAGGCGGTGATCACACCTTCCCTGATTCCTCAAAAAAGGGATGAAAACTCTAAAAAGGAGGTGACCACGCCCTCCCTGACATCTCAGGAAGGGAGATGAAAACCAAAGAAAAATGGGGAATCAAAACAGATTAGTGGGTTTCTGAAGGGTCACATTTGAGTTAGGTATACATAAGTCCATCAGTTTGGGAGTTATTATATAAGCACATAGCAATATAAGACAGGCTAGTAATGATATAACAAATAACATGAATTAACATGAGAAATTATACATGTCCATAACTCCTAGAAATAGTCCAAAACCAATCTATTGTCCATTAGTTTATGTGTCAGAGAATCCAATAATTCCTGCAAGTTTTGAAGTCCTGCAATAGTCTCATTATGTATCAGGGAATTCAATGATTACTGTAGATTTTGAAGTCCTGTATTAGTCTTATCATGTCTCAGTGAGATGTAATTTACCCCAGTTTAACTTCATTTTCCTCTTCTTCCAGTAGAATCCCCATTCTTCCTCTAGTTTCTTTTTATATCATCACAATAAAATTAACTCTAAGTATACCCATAACAGTAATAAACATTTAAAAATTTAAGCATATCATCTTCTCATATAGGGTTATAAGCTTTTTAACTTTTAAAAAAAGTTATTTTTTTCCTTTTTTACATTTTCATGCTTCTCTTGAGTTCTGTATTTGAAGATCAGATTTTCTGTTCAGCTCTGGTGCTTTCATCAGAAATAAATGAAATTAACCTGTTTCACTAAATATCCACCTTTTCCCCTGAAAGACAATGTTTGCTTTTGTTAGTTGATTCTTGGTTGCAATTCAAGTTCCTTTACCTTTCAAAATATCAAATTCCAGGCCTTTTGATCCTTTAAAGTGGAAGCTGTTAGGTCCTGGGTAATCTTGATTGTGGATCTTTGATATTTGAATTGTTTCCTTCTGGCTGCTTTCAATATTTTCTCTTTGATTTGATAATTCTGAAATTTAGCTACAATATTACTTGTAGTTTAAATATGGGGGTCTCTTTCAGGAGATGATTGGCTAATTTTTTATTGGATATTTTACTTTCTAGTTCTAGGACATCAGGACAGTTTTCCTTAATTATTTCTGATGTGTAGGTTTTTTTTTTTTTTCAAATCATGGTTTTCAGGAAGTCCAATAATTCTGAGATTGTTTCTCTTAGTTCTATTTTCCAGGTCAATTGCTTTTCCAATGAGGTATTTTACATCTTCTTTTATTTTTTCGTTGGTTTTGTTTTTGTTTGAATGGTTCTTGATTCGTTCACTTCTATTTGTTCAATTCTAATTTTTTTTTTTTTTTTTACTGAGGCAGTTGGGGTTAAGTGACTTCCCCAGGGTCACACAGCCAGGAAGTGTTAAGTGTCTAAAGCTAGATTTGAATTCAGGACCTCCTGACTTCACGGCTGGTGCTCTATCCACTACATCAACAAGCTACCACTGAATTCTAATTTTTAATGAATTATTTTCTTCAATTAGTGCTAGAGTACATAGCAATAAGAATGCTAGGGAACAGAATAACAAGAGTCTGCATTAATCTTGAGACCCTTTATTGTGTGCCTTGAACACAATGCCCCATTTGCATAGCTGAGGACCCCAAGAACTGGCGCCTGAACAGGGACTTGAGTTAGGGGAATCGAGGTTTTAAGCACCCAGAGACAAAGTAGCCACTTATAAGCTAAGTGGGGCGGTTGAGGCCGGGGAAGTGCTATTTGTCTTCCAGGATGGGATCTGATTTCAGTTTCCCTTTAGTGACATCTTTGACTGTTGATGTGTATAGTAAATATGTATATAAATTGGCTAACAGAAACATATCACAGTATATTTTAAACAATACAGTAAGTTTGTAAAAATCCTTCTGATAGTGTCCCTATGGTTAGAATACATGGGACTTGACCCTGACAAAACTGACACTGCAGGGTACCAAATGACTTCTTATGAGCACATAACTCCTGGTGTCTTAGAAGACAAAGATTTTATGCTCTTTGGGATAGTCAGAACAGCTCTTAAAGACACCGCTTGCTGTCCATTAACTCTGAGTACATGTCAGACTGGGGAATCCTTGAACAGAGAAGCATCAGTAGAGCCAGAGTTAGAAACCTTACCTCCACTTCCACCTTTTCCTCCCCGGCTAGTATAATTCTATCCATTGTTGCCAAGGTATGAGTATCTCACTCCCAACACTCTAAAGATTTTTACAGAAACTAGAGAGCCCAAATATAAGGGACCAGAAGGAACAGATCGGATAGACAGGCTTGAAAACCTTCTTGCAGCTTTCTTACAGCAAGCGGCAGTTAAAACTCCCCCCATAGGTTGTACAGTTTCAATGAGCACAATAATTCATTCTGTCAGTCTCCAAGGCATGCAAAACAGTCCAACTTTGTGTCAGTGGTATATTAACAAAGTAATACAACTGGTTAGGCAGGAATTTCCCAATGCATTGATTGTCCACTATATTGATGATCTATTGTTTGCAGTAGATGCTAGCAATGAAACTCAGTTACAATATGTGCACCAAGCAATTCTCACTGCACTGCAGCTTAATGGCTTATACCCTGCTTCTGATAAAATTCAAACTCAATCTCCTTTTTCTTATTTGGGTTATGTGGTGGACAGAGTGTATGCTTCTCTATGTCCTCCCCAATTGGATATGACCAAAGTGAAGACTGAACAATTTTCAAAAGGTGATTGGGCTGATACAATGGATGAAGTCAGTAGTTCCAATTCCACCATCATTAATGAAGCCCTTATATGACATATTACCCGGTGATCCTTCACTATTGTCCCCCTGTTAGTGGACTCCAGCAGCCAGAGACAGTTTTCACTCCATTCAACAATTGTGGTCTAAATGGCTCACATGCCATCCTTCCAATTGAGTTAACCATACAAAAAGATGTCCCCATGTGTGCCATGCTCCATCAAGGGGAGGACCCTAATTGAGTGGTTGTACCCTCAAAGAGCCACAAAGGTCATAATATCTTGGACAGACTTGCTGGCTGAATTTCTTTGTTCCTGCACACAAAGGACATTGTGGCTTAGTGGGACCTACCCAATTGTGCTTGATCCCATACCAGAACAACACATTTTATTTTCTTTTATTTTATTTTTATTTAATAGCCTTTTATTTACAGGTTATATGCATGGGTAACTTTACAGCATTAACAATTGCTAAACCTCTTGTTCCAATTTTTCACTCCTTACCCCCTCACCCCCTCCCCTAGATGGCAGGATGACCAGTAGATGTTAAATACATTAAAATATAAATTAGATACACAATAAGTATACATGACCAAAACGTTATTTTGCTGTACAAAAAGAATCAGACTTTGAAATATTGTACAATTAGCTTGTGAAGGAAATCAAAAATGCAGGTGGGCATAAATATAGGGATTGGGAATTCAATGTAATGGTTTTTAGTCATCTCCCAGATTTCTTTCTCTGGGCATAGCTGGTTCAGTTCATTACTGCTCCATTGGAAATGATTTGGTTGATCTCGTTGCTGAGGATGGCCAGGTCCATCAGAACTGGTCATCATATAATATTGTTAGAACAACACATTTTAGCTATTTTACAGGACATTTTGTTGTGGGCCTCCATAGTGTCTATTGTAAGCTTTAAACCTACTTGTGATAGTCTATATCAGATAAGTAGCCCCCTATGGGTCCCTTCTAAGATAATAGCTACAGAACCAGTCATGGGCCCAATAGTATTCACTGACATTACCAAATCAGAGATAGCTGCCATAGTATGCCCTAATACCAATCAACAATGGGTTCTCCACACCTCTTATGAGTTTACTCAACAGAATGAACTGTTTGCTATAATTAAAGCTTTAGAATTCTTTCCTCACACATGTAACATTGTTTCAGACGGTGCCTATGCTATAAATGCTCTTCTTCGTTTGCCTTCTGCCTACATTGAAGACAGAAATACTAATATGTCTTTTTTCCTTCAAACAGCTCAATCCACGCTCCTTCAGTTCCCCCTCCACAGAATCCCCGTGGTGACTGTCCTAATGCCCTCTGGCAAATGGACGTAAGTTACCCATTGGGGCAAGCAGCTTATTCACGTTACAGTAGATACCTTTTCCAGGTTCCTGTGGGCAACTATTCAACCAGGTGAGGTGACCAGGCATGCCTTCTCACATCTGTATCACTGTTTCTCTCTTGCAGGCCCTCCGTCATGCCTTAAAACTGACAATGGCCCCATATGTTCCTCTAAAAGTTTTGCTCTCTTTTTACAGGAATTTGGGATTCACCACCTCACAGGCCTTCCATATAACTCCACAGGCCAGGCAATGGTTGAGTGTGCCAATTGCATGCTTGAAGACTATGCTGCAAAAGAAAAAGGGGGAGGTAGAGGTAGAGGGATGGGATGCTTAATTCAGTCCCAATTGGATGCCGCTCTCTACACACTTAATTTTCTTTAATTTTCAGCTATCGATACCCAGCTTTATGCTTCTTTGCTATGCCACAGGTCAAGGATTCACATGTTTCTCCCCATACCAGGTGGCTCTGACACAATGGTGAGCAATGTGGAAAGACATACCAGATGATCATGGAAGGGGCTGGGGTTGTGCTCAAATTGGGGATAGGGTATGCTTATATCATTCCAGGTCCTAATGAAGCTGGACAGTGGGTGCCAACCCACTCCTTGAAACTCCTGTGACCTTCAGAACAAGAAGAAGAGCAAAAACAGGCAGAAAAGGAGTATCAGGACATGCCAGTCAGCACAAAAGAGAGAGCAAAAGAGAAGACTGAAATGGCTGTGTTATGGACTTGTCAAATCCAAGAATTGGCAGTTTGTAGCTGACATTAATGCATTAGCAAAAAATTTTAGTCTCTCTAATGATGCTTCTCATGACCTTATTGATTGGATATTCAACATACAATGCCAATACCCTCATGGTTGTCTCATATTTTATTAATTGCCTTTTTTATTGTATTGCTGTTGCTTTTACTTTGTATTTTCAGATGCTTTCTCTCTCTCTTATGACAGTCCCTTGCAGGATCTGTAGCCAAGTGGCACCCCCTTCATAGAATGCAAAAAGGGGGAGATGGTAGGGAACCTAGCAACAAGAATGCTAGGGAACAGAATAACAAGAGTCTGCATTAATCTTAAGACCCTTCATCATGTTTGCACACAATGCCCCATTTGCATAGGCAACAAGTCTGTGCAAAGACAAGTCTTGTGTAAACTTGGCCCTTGTGGTTTTTGGCTGGTTGGATCTCAGTCAGCTCACTTTTGGGAATGGATGTTGAAGCCTTGGGTGTGAGTTCTGCCTCACTGGGTCCGTGGTACACACCCTGTAGACACGCCAGGACAGGCATCGAATACGCACCAAACTGAGATCGCCCCCACCATCTCAGGAGTTGGGCTTCTGGATACACAAGCTAAACACATACTTGTTGTTGGGGCACATTGGCAAGAGAGATGAAAGGGGTATAAGAACAGGAAAGCAGAGGGAGAGAGAGGAAGCAGGAAGAGAGACAAGATGATGTAAGCAAGCAATAAAGCTTCTCTAACTGCATTAGTGGTGTCAGAACTGCTCTGTCGTATCTGGAGACTTCTGTCTTCCAAAGGTCATAGAGGCAACGATAATTGTGGGTAAGTGCTCAGACACCAGCTGGTGTCAGCAGGTCTGCACTAGCTAAGGACCCCAACAAATTAGCTTTTTTATCTCCTTATGCATTTAACCAATTGAACTTTTAAATGAGATTTTGTTGATTGCATTATTTTTTTCCATTTCACAAATTCCATGTAATTTTCTTCATGATCCCCATAATAAATGAGTGCCTTCCTCATTAGAGCTTATATAGCATCTTTGTTGGTAATTCTGTATGTATACCCCATGAACCAGTTTATATTTATAATTTGTATTATAGCAATATATGTTAGGATTTTAGTCTACTATACAGAAATTTCCTTGAGGGTAGAGATCCTATTATATATGAAATCTTTCACAGAATCTAATAAAATGATCTTATACAAAGTAGGTAGTTAATAATTATTGAGTATAACTCCTGTGGTTATCCTATTCAGAATTTATTTACTAAAAGTAAAAAGATAAAAGAAACTGAAGAGCTAAGAATAGTATCTACTTATCAAATTTGAATCTTTTAAAAATGTTTTATTGATTCCTTTAATTTTTTTTATATTGCTATCATTTCTGAAAATAGCCTATCAACATAGCTACACATAATTTGAATTCAAAGTCCATAGGTCAAATTAATAGTGAGATGTGGAAAGATCAGGAGAACACATTGAAGAAGTACAAATTGATACTCAATATTTAGGAAAACTTCTTAGCAACTAGAAGTGTTTCCAAAGTAATCAATTCCCTGTCACTAAGTAGAGGCTGGATGCTCATTTGTTAGAAATATTGCAGAAGGAAATTCCACCGAAATAGGGAATTCTATTTCAGATAATCAATTATACAGTATGATCTCTGAGGCCTTTCCAACTCTGGGATTCCATGAACTCAAACCATACTTCTTCATGGTTTTCCTTAAAGTGGGATCATTCATTGGCTTGCATCTCTTCAGACTTCCTTCACATTTTGTTCTAGCCGCTATCTTCCATCTGTTGCTCTAATTCTATTCTTCATCTTCTTCTTCCTCCTCCTCCTCCCTTTCTACTTTGTGATTGGTGAGAGTTCTTCATATCTAATTCATATGAGACCCACCATGTATTTCACCAGCGAATATACCTATCTGCATCCCCAGTCCCCCTTATTTCTCAGCTTTAGAAACAGTCATCAAATCAATACTATAATTCCTAGAATGACCCACTCACTTGTCCTATAGCCCCTGCCCTACATTTATGTAACTTCCTAGACCAAAACACTTTTCCCTGACCATCACTTATGTTGTCTTCCCTTACAGAGTTTCTTAATATGGGATCTGCAAACTTGTTGCTAAAAAAACAAAATTCACAATTGCATTTCAATAGAATTGGTTTCCTTTTAATCTTATGTTCTTTATTTCCTACATTCAATACTGTTATTCTGAAGAGTTCATGTACTTCCCCACATTGCTAAAAGAGGGCTGAGGCATAAGAACCCTTGACCTATTAATATGCAAACTCCCTGAAGGCAGGGGCTTTCTTCCCTTTTGTATTTGTATCCCTACTGCCTAACACAATGCCCAGAATATAGTAAGTGTTTAATAGATTCATTCATTCTTTCATTTATTCATTCAATCATTCATTTATTTACCCTACATTCAGTCATATGGCCTGACGTCTGTCTCTTAACTTGTGATTCTTATTCTTCAAGAATGAAGTTCTCTTATTGCCAGTTACCTATGAAACTGGCTTACTTAGTTTAATGATAATTGGAGGGAAATCTAAAAATCTCCTGAGAAAGATATAATGTTGCAAGGTCCCAATAAAATGTCTTACCTCTTTCTCATCAACATCTGTATTGATAAGAATGAGTTTTGTAAGAGTCAAGGGAATGATTCACTATTGTTATGTTCAATTGGCCTTAGCCAGGTTCTGGAAAGTTCCCTGGATTATAGCCAGCATGTCTATTAGTCAGATTGCATGCAATTAAGAGGTGGGGTTCTGCATGTATAAGACTGCCTGTAATCTAGGGGAGGAGGTAGAGGGAGGGAAGGGAAAAATCAGAACAGAAGTGAATGCAATGGATAATGTAAAAAATTACCCATGCATATGTACTGTCAATAAAAAGTTATAATAAAAAAAAGAGATGGGGTTTTGTACTGTATAATGCAGAGCCAA
This sequence comes from Sarcophilus harrisii, assembly GCF_902635505.1. Classification (NCBI taxonomy): domain Eukaryota; kingdom Metazoa; phylum Chordata; class Mammalia; order Dasyuromorphia; family Dasyuridae; genus Sarcophilus; species Sarcophilus harrisii. The sequence continues at coordinate 291,149,573 of NC_045426.1, read as the reverse complement.
AGGCATTTTTGATGCCTAATAAATGTTATTATGAATGCAACTATTAATGGGATTTTAACAGAGGGAGAAAAATTTAGAGCTCAAGATTTTTCAAAGGTAAACACTAAAAACTATCTTTGCATGTATTTGAAAAAATAAAATATTATCAAAAAAAAAAAAAAAAAAGAATTAGAATTGAGAGCTTATCTAGCCCAGAATGCCCTTTCCAACATGGCTGGCAAGCAATAATTTCATCTCTCCTTGAAGATGTTCACTGAGAGTCTCCTTGGTATCCTATTCCATTTTGTCATAACTCTAAAAATTGGGAAGTTTTTCTTTTATTTCATCCAAATCTTTTCCAAGTCAAGATTATCAAAATGAAAAAGTGTAGGGTATAGGTGCTAAGATTCAGTACCATAGCCATTAATCAATATACACAACACAATTATCAACATACACAAAAAAATGACCTCAATTTGATGTACTTATTTGGTCCTTGGGCACATTCATGCTTTTATGCCTGATATTTTGTGGCTTACTTTGCTCTCTTTTCTTTTGAAGTCCCTCCAGGTGGAAAACTCTTGGTGCTGCTGTCCTAATATTTTTCTATGAAAATAATCAAGTTTACAAGCCATCAGACTGAAATGGCCAAAATAATCCAAGGTGGCAAGGAGGCATTCTCACCAGAGATTTAGCATTTCTCTTGAACTTATATTTTATGTAAAAACAAAAGAAGATGGCAGAAGGGAAAAGAAGTACTTTCTCATATATCTTAACAAAGAAAATAGATGATGAGAACATTTTTTAAACTGCAACTATTTAAAAAAAATAATAAATCAAAAAAGCATGATATCTTTTTGTTTTTCCAAGATATGTATTGTTAAAATAAGGAAGTCGAGTTTAGTTGAATTCTGGGGGAAAGAAACCAGCAGTTGATAGTAATAAATTAATGGAATATCAGTCTTTCTTCTACAGAAAACATATAAAAACAAAAGCTGATATTTTATAGACAAGCTCTTTTTTTGAGGATTGTAGAAATATTTCAGTTCTTAAATTAATTTAAATTAGGTTATGTAATAATAAAATGACAATCTATTTTATAAGTAGATGAAGACATGTGAAAAATTGAAAATGAAATATGGGGCTTGAAAACAAACTGAGCAAAAGAAAGAGACCAAGAAAAAAGTGTAGTTGTCAGGACTGAAATAAAAGAAATAGAGAAGATAATATTTAGAAGGTAAATTTCTCGTCAATGTTCATCTTTCTGTATTTACATTTGCAAAGTTATCTCATCTCACTTCCCTATCCTGTTCTAAGTCTGGGACTGGTCAGTGGAGGTTGATGGGTAGGTAGAAAAAAGCCATTTTTTATGTGTGCAGAGCTGGTCATCTGATAATTGAAATGGTTTTTGCCAGAGTGAAATGGCTATTTGCCCAAAATGAAATGTAGGTTTCAGAGCTGATAATAAATTAAAAAAAGAAAAGAGAATTAAACGAATCTTTTTGATGGTGAAGTAGGCTGTAGCACAGGGATGGGAAATTTTTTTTTCTACCAACAGCTATTTGGATATTTTTAATGTTATTTGCAGGCCATACAAAATTATCAATTTAAGAATTAGTTTGCTGTATTTGATCAAACATTTCATTAACTTGTTATGCCACAGTTCCCTTTTATTGTCCTGACTTAGTTTCTGTAATTCTCCTGCCTCAGTTTCCCTAATTGTCCTGCCTTGGTTTCCCTTAATTGTTTTGCCTGAGTTCCTTGAATTGTTCTGCTTCAATCCCCCTGGTTGCTATCCCCCTTTTCTGCTCATTAGAATGAGATAATTAGGGCTGTAGAGATCTGACATTCCAGAAGATAAGACTCCTGATGTCCTATTTCAGATACCTAATTGGCATTGTTTATACCTCTAAGTTCAGACTTCCTGGCTCTAAGCTAGACACTTACTTAACTCCCAGTTTGTAAGAATTTTTGATCCTACCCCCCAAGCTGTCAGAACCGGATGATGGTCCCTTGCCTGGAGATTCCCACTCACCAGAGTCTGGACTCCACCCCCTGCCTTTGTTTAGATACCTGAACAAAGAGCTATAAATGTATCATTGACTACTAACATTCGGGGCTGGATGCTTTGGACATTAGTCCTGGGGGCATCATGCCCCCAGCACATTCTCTCCCTCTCCAAAATCCAAATAAAATATTAAAAACTCTCTAATCTCTATCTTGCCTCAATTTTTCAGGCATTACAAACTCACCACTAATGTAATGGCTAGAACTGCTTCTCTTTGATGAGGTATGTGGTGATAGCTCGTATTGATGATGTTGCTATTTGAACTGCTTTTCCAGGTCTGTGTTAGTCTGGAAGTAGTTGACTCTTAATGCTTTGTGATGCTAAGTTTTGAATAGAACTTTTCTCAGCAGTAAGTTGTTCTGAACACAGATGTATATTCCAATGCATGTCTTCTTAAAGTGGGAAATTTATCATTTTTATATAATATTTATAGAACTCGAACAGTGGGAGGTTTTTATAATTATCTATTCTATTGTAGCTGAATTTAGGGTTATCAGGCATATCAGCTGATCGCACATTGAACAATGTAGCAAAGATGTTGAATTCCATTTGTTTACTTTTCTAATCTTTAAATCTTTTATTAAAATTTACTGGAGGGGAGGGAGCTAAGATGGCAGAAAGCAAACACAACTTTCTATGACCTCCTCTGACCTTCTCTCAAACCAACAGTAGATTAAGCCTCTAAATTGGTTTTGGAATCAAAGAACCCACAAATATTTGGAGTACAACACATTCCCAGAAGAAGACACCTTGGAAGAACTTCAGAAGAGGTCTATTTCAAATGGGCAGGGGGACAGTCTGTCAAGCCCAGACCACAGCACAGAGAGCCTGAGGCAAGGAGCTGGGATGGGGAGTCAGAGTGTTGCAGCTTTCATGCACCTGGGAATCTTCTGTGAGCCTCTTAGGCTACTCTGTCCTGGTTGCAAGCAAGTGATTTGGCAGATTTGCTACAATAGGCAAATTGTAAACAACTGAGATCTGGGCCTAGCCACGATTACCCAACGCTGGAAAACAATTACCAGAATTGCCCCAGGGCAAATTAAAACAGCTGTCTCTCCTTTGCATTAAGCAAATCTGGAGCCTTAAAAAAAAAAAAAAAAAAAGAGTAAAAGGCCAAAAAGAACTCTCACCATACAGTTTTAATTGAGAGAGAAGGGCAGACCTCAAATCCTGAGGTTCCTAAAGGCAAGCAACTCCAGATGAAGTGCCAAAGGGAGATATGAGCTGGTCCCCATTTTGTAAGGCTTTGTTGGAAGATTGCATAAAAAAATCTTAAAAGAGAGTTAGAAGAAAAATGGAGAAAGGAAATGAGTTCATTGCAAGAAGGAGAAGAAAAAGAATATAATACCCTACAAAATAGATATGAAAAAGATACGAATTCACTGAAAAACAAAATTTGTGAAAGGGAATCAAATGCAATGGAACAAAATGATTCAATTGGTCATTTAGAAAAGGAGGTAAAAAAGATAAATGAAAAAAATAATACACTAAACATTATAATTGAACAAATGGAAGTGAATGACTCAATAAAACTCCAAGAATCAATCAAACGAAAACAAAAAAATGAAAAATAGAAGAAAATATGAAATAGAAAAAACAACTGACCTGGAAAATAGATCTAGGAGAGGCAATTTAAGGATTATTGGACTTCCTGAAAGCCATGATGAAAAAAAGAACCTAGATATTAACATACAGGAAATCATAAAGGAAAACTGTCTTGATATCTTAGAAGGTAAAATAGCCATTGAAAGAATTCACAGATCACCTCCTGAAAGAGACCCCAAAATTAAATCCCCAAGGAATATCATGGCTAAATTTCAGAACTATCACACCAAGGAAAAGATATTACTAGCATCCAGAAAGAAACAATTTAAATACCGAGGAACCACAATTTGGATTACCCAGGATCTAGCAGCTTCCACTTTAAAGGATTGAAAAGCCTGGAATCTGATATTCTGAAAGGCAAAGGAACTTGGATTACAACCAAGAATGAGGTATCCAGCTAAAATGAACATTATCTTTCAGGAAAGGAAAGGAAGGATGGACATTCAATGACATAGGTGAAGACCTATGAAGAAAAGACCAGAACTGAACAAAAAATTTGATCTCCAAACACAGAACTCAAGAGAAACATAAAAAGGTAAAAAGGAAAGAACTCTTGAGAACTATATTTCTGTTTTAGGTATACTTAGAAAGTGTGGGTATAATTTGATTTTATTATGATAATATGAAAAAGAAACTAGAGGTAGAATGGGGATAGTACTGGGAAAAGAGGGGAAAAGAGGTAAAATAAGGGAAATTACATCTCATGAAGAGTTAAAGAAGACATTATAATTGAGGGAAAGAAGGGAGGGGGATGAGCATTGTGTGAATCTTACTCTTATCACATTTGGGCTCAAAGAGAGAATATCAGACATATTTGGTTTCATAGAGAAACTTGCCTCACCTTATGGGAAGTTGGAGGGAAAGGGGGGAAAGAAATGGAAAGACTAATAGAAGGGAAAACAGAAGTATTAGGGGAAAGGTATATAAAAAAAAAATGGCGGGGAGAGAGACTCTAAAGGGGAAGGGCTGGTTGAGAGAGTTGGTCATCAAAGGCAAAATACTGGGGAGGAAGTAAGAGGGAAAGGAAAGAGAAAAGTATAATTTAGGGCAAATAAGATAGCAGGAATTAAAGAATTAGCCATTTTAACTATGAATGTGAATGGAATGAACTCTCTTATAAATGGAAGCAGATAACAGACTGGATTAAAAGCCAAAATCCTACAATATGTTGTTTACAAGAAATACATTTAAAGCATAGTAATACAGAGTGAAGGTAAAAGGCTGGAGAAGAATCTGTTATACTTCAGGTGAAATTAAAAAAAAGTAGTAGTAGCAATCCTGATCCCAGATCAAGTAAAAGCAAAGGTAGATCTAATTAAAAGAGATAAGAAAGGAAACTATATTTTACTAAAGGATACCATAGATAATGAAGCAATATCAACATTAATCATATATGCACCAAGTGGTATAGCATGGACATTCCTAGAGAAGTTAAATGCAAGAAGAAATAGATGGCAAAACTATGCTAGTGAGGGATCTCAAGCTGGCTCTCTCATAATTAGATAAATCGAACCACAAAATAAAAAAGGAAGAAGTTAAGGAGGTAAACAATGCTAGAAAAGTTAGGTATGATAGATCTTTGGAAAAAACTGAATGGAGACAGAAAGTTTATTTAGGGTTAGGGTTAGGGTTAGTTAGTTAATTAGTTCATGGAACTTATACAAAAATTGACGATATATTAGGACACAAAAACCTCAAAATCAAATGCATAAAGACAGCGATAGTAAATGCATTTTTTTTCAGATCACGATGCAATAAAAATCACATGCAACATAAGGTCAGTAGAAAATAGCCCAAAAGTTAATTGGAAATTAAATAATCTAATCCTAAGGAATGAATGGGTGAAACAGCAATAGATACAACCAAAAATTTCATCCAAGAGAAAGACAAAATGAGACAACATACCAAAATTTGTGGGATGCAGCCAGACCAATTACAAGGGGAAATTTTATATCTCTAGATGCTTACTTAAATAGAGAAAGAGAAGATCATTGAATTGGGCTTACAAATTTAAAAAGCTAGAAAAAAGAACAAATTAAAACCCCTCAAATACCAAATTTAGAATTCTGAAAATAAAAGGGGAGATTAATAAAACTGAAAATAAAAAAAATTATTCAATTAATAAATAAAACTAAGAGTTGGTTTTATGAAAAAACCAACAAAATAGCCAAACCTTTAGTTAATTTGATTAGAAAAAGGAAAGAGGAAAATCAAATTGTTTGTCTAAAAATGAAAAAGGAGAACTTTCCACCAATGAAGAGGAAATTTGAGTAATAATTAGGAGTTACTTTGCCCAACTATATGCCAATCAATTTGATAATCTAAATGAAATGGAGGAATATCTACAAAAATATAGATTGCCCAGGTTAACAGAAAAAAAAATAAATTGTTTAAATAATCCCATTTTATAAAAAGAAATAGAACAAAATATTAATCAACTCCCTAAGAAAAAATCTCCAGGGCCATATGGATTTACATGTGAATTCTACCAAACATTTAAAGAACAATTAATTCTAATACTATATGAACTATTTGAAAAAATAGGGAAAGGAGTCCTACTAAATTCCTTTTATGATATAGATATCATAAATATCTACATTTATATACCTATATACCTATAGATATGATGCTGATACCAAAACCAGGGAGAGTCAAAACAGAGAAAATTATAGACCAATTTCTCTAATAAATGTTGATGAAAAAATCTTAAATAAAATATTAGCAAAGAGATTACAGAACGTCATCTCCAGGATAATACAACACAACCAAGTAGGATTTATACCAGGAATGTAGGGCTGGTTAAATATTAGAAAAACCATTAGCATAATCAACTATATCAATAAATAAACTAACAAAAATCATATGATTATCTCAATAGATACAGAAAAAGCATTTGATAAAGTCCAACACCTATATGAAGAAATTAAAACTGTTTCCAATCATATGAGAAGGTGCTCTAAACTATTGATTAGAGAAATGCAAATTAAGACAACTCTGAGATACGTACATACTTCTCTGATTGGCTAAAATGACGGAAGAGGACAAGGACAAATATTGGAGGGGATGTGGGAAAACTGGGACACTAATACATTGTTGGTGGAACTATGAACAGATCCAGCCATTCTGGAAAGCAATTTGGAACTATGTTCAAAAAGTTATCAAACTATGCACACCCTTTGACCCAGCAGTGTTTCTGTTGGGCCTGTATACCAAAGAGATCTTAAAGGAAGGAAAGGGACTCAGATATGCAAAAATGTTTAAGGCAGCCCTTTTTATGTGGCAAGAAACTGGAAACTGAGTAGATGCTCATCAGTTGGAGAATTGCTGAATAAGTTATAGTATATGAATGTTATGGAATATCATTGTTCTATAAGAAATGATCAGGAAGATGATTTTAGGGAGGTCTGGAAAGACATACATGAACTTATGCTAAGTGAAATGAGCAGAACCAGGAGATCATTGTACACGGCAATATCAATATTATATGACAATCAATTGTAAAAATAAAAAAAAAATACCAGTATTTTTTTTACTATGTGAATACTAGTGATTATTATTTTATTGACAGAACCCATGCCAGGGTAATTTTTTACAACATTATCCCTTGCACTCACTTCTGTTCCGATTTTTCCCCTCCCTCCTTCCACCCTCTCCCCCAGATGGCAAGCAGTCCTATATATGTTAAATAGGTTACAGTAGATCTTGGATACAATATATGTGTGCAGAACCGAACAGTTCTCTTATTGCTCAGGGAGAATAGGATTTAGAAGGTATAAATAACCTGGGAAGAAGAACAAAAATGCAAGTAGTTTATATTCATTTCCTAGTGTTCTTTCTTTGGGTGTAGCTGCTTCTGTCTATCCTTGATCAATTGAAACTAAGTTAGAGCTTCTCTTTGTTGAAGAAATCCACTTCCATCAGAATACATCCTTATACAATATCGTTGTTGAGGTATATAATGATCTCCTGGTTCTGCTCATTTCGCTCAGCATCAGTTCATGTAAGTCTCACCAATCCTCTCTGTATTTGTCCTGCTGGTCATTTCTTACAGAACAATAATATTCCATAACATTCATATACCACAATTTACTCAACCATTCTCCAATTGATGGGCATCCATTCATTTTCCAGCTTCTGGCCACTACAAGGAGGGTTGCCACAAACATTTTGGCACATATAGGTCCCTTTCCCTTCTTTAGTATCTCTTTGGGGTATAAGCCCAGTAGAAACACTGCTGGATCAAAGGGTATGCACAGTTTGATAATTTTTTGGGCATAGTTCCAAATTGCTCTCCAGAATGGCTGGATGTGTTCACAATTCCACCAACAATGAAAATACCAGTATATTTGAGTGTTGAAGGCTTTATCCTTCCAGAGTGGGGAAATGCACCAGTGTTATTCCTTTCAATTTGGATTTTCTATAGCCTTAATTCACTTTTGAAATCAGGGACCTGAGAAGCTTGTTGGGCCCTGCAGCTTGATGTTCAGTTTTGAGTGGTATTTGGTAATGAACACCATGAACACTAAATCACACAACCACTTATCACCACTTAGTTCTCTGACAGGTTTTCTCTTCATGTCTGACTTCATCTCTTAGTTCGTAAAACTATATGAGCATGTTGCCACAACTCTGTCATTGTCTTTCACAGTGATTAACAAGATCACTGTACTCAGATTTAAGATCATTCAGTAACCCCTTAAACTTGTGGCTATTAAACCCTTTGATTTTGCCAAAATTTATGTATGACCCTACAGTTGATCTCACATTGTTGAGCTGCAGTGCATAGAGACTTCATATATGAGACAGTGTCACATAATTAAATCACTTGGAACAGGAATGAGATCAGTTCTTTCTTGTCTCATCATCAGATCACAGTAATTTCCCCACAGTGTGTTAATACTTTTGCAACATGTATACTCTCAGCCTGCCTGGAATATTCTCTGAGTTACTACAATACAGGCAGATGGGCTGTGGACAACCTATCAGTGGGTACAGTGTCTATTCCATTATGTATTTTTATATATTCTGTCAATCTTGAAATGAATGTTCCTTGCTTATCAAAATTTACATTATTATTATTCACTTAATATGGATTTATGTTGATATGAAAAAAGTTCCTAGATTAATTAAACTTTTGAGTCCCATCTACCATTGCCTTGGAAGGATCAGACTAAATGATTTCACAGACTTTATCTGGCCTGTGAGTTAGATGTTCTCTCCCCTTGCTGTAGCATTTGATGTCCTTGAAGAGCTTTTTATGTTGGTGTTTCCTTGTGGAAAATTGTGGGTGCTGGGATTTGCTGCAAACTGCCCAATATAATGGGCATAGGAAAATAAAGGGATTTCACAGTAATGAATTTAGAAATTTATTTAGGTCACTAATAATTGCATCCTTGACAAGATCATCTGGTCCTTTGTTTTCTCAGTTATGCCTTGTCAAAGGTAATAACTAATATCCACTTTATGCATCTTAAACAATTATAATATTATATATGCAATGCTTATATCACATTTATAATTTTTTTAGCTAGAAAACATCATAAAATAATAAAGATTTGAGGCCTGTTTACGCTCTCTGTATGTGCTAATTCATGGTTGGAAGAACATAATTACAAGAAGGCTGTTTTTTTAAGATTTTTCCTTTTTTTTAAAAGCATTTTTAGACAAAATCTCACTTGACCTATAGCATTTGATTTTTGTGTGCTATAGCAAAAGATTGAACAAATGTGGAGATCAGCCAGAAAATTATCCAAGAAGTTCTAGTTGATGATGATTCTAACCCAAAAGTCTTAGTCTTGGTTGTTATTCTATCTCTTTCTGTATCAATTATTTTTTTTAACTATTCAGTTATCTATCTGAATAGAGTTCATCAAAGACCATTCCAATATCAAATGATCTTTAGTTCTACCAGATGATAACATATTTTACTCAATTCAACAGAGTAAGTACTGAAAAATGTGAGAACTGTGTTAGACACTAGGGTTACTAGGTTAAAAAATGATATAACCCTTATTCTCAAGGAATTTACAGTTTAGTACTAGAATGCCTAAATAATATTCTTAATGGCTGTTATAAAGGGAAAAGTGCATTATTAATCAAATAATCAAACATCTTTTGGCTTTTACCCAAACTTGAACATGAAATAAGCCTTAGTAAATAATAACCTGCTGTGAAACTCCTTGGTTACTTTATAATTGTATATTTTTAATTTTATTTCTAAGATGTTCATAGTTAAAGAAAATTAGCACTTTTGAAATGCATGAGCCTGTTAGGAAAATATCATTCTGAATATTTTAGAGAAATAGTTTTATTCATTCTCTGTCTGGAAATAGAGACATAATTTAGCTTACATTTTTAAGTCTATGCTATTTTTCCTTAATCATCACAGCTTGATGGCTATTTTCCTCCAAGAGAAGACATGACTGATACATAACAGCTAGCTTTGTTCAAGCACTCCCCACTTATAATTTACAAATAAGAAAATCAGAAAAAGAACAAACCTTGTTGTGTATCACCACCCCCGTTGCCAACTGAGCCCTTTAATTATTCTCCAGCTGAGGATAGTTGCATTTTGTGACTTGTGGAATTTGTCTCTTGTCACCCTCCTCAAGAGTCTTACTCAACACTTTACTCAAGACATCACTGCATGGTATAATTTAATTATCCTACCTTATACTTCCTTTATATTCTTTCCTACGCACATCAAATGGAATATTTCATAAAGGGGAAATCATTACTGATCTAAGTAAGACAGAGTAAATCATGGCTATAGTTGTCAGAGGATCTTAATGGAAGTTAATCTGGATCTGAGGAGGGGGATTAATTTTTCTTCTTTGCCTAAGTACCCTGGACAATCTTGCTGGAGATACCTTATTAAATTCTTTCCAACAAAAGAAAACAAAGGGCTTTTGTTTTGCCATCCATTTTAAAGTCAGTGACTTATTTTGCATAAAACTAAGCACTCATGTTTATATCAAACTTTAAGGCTTATAAATGTTCTTAACAACTCTGGAAGATATATAATGCAAGTTCTGTGGTCCCTATTTTGCAGAGAAGGAAGCTCGAAATGTTTAGGTGGCATGCCTAAGGTCACATAATTTCTAAGTATTTGTAGAACCAGCATATGAACTCAGTTCTCATTATACAATTCTCCCTCTTTATACTGTTTATTGAATAGTTTAAGGGGGGGAAAATAACACAACAGTGACATGCCAGAGGGAAGTTGGTTTCAGGAATATTTTTGTAATCCTGAAAATACAAGGAAGTGCAAAAAGGTTTTATTAATTAGTGATGACTAGTAACTCAGTCTCCCAAAGACATAAATTTTGTATGAGTGCCTTAAGTCAAAATGTTGGTATTTTTTTTTTAAATTTTCAAAATATTTTAATAAGATTACTCTCTCCATTGAAACAGACCTGGAGGCACAACCCATTTATCACTTATTGTCATAGAGACCTGCCTGAATCTCTGAAAAGTTAAATGACTTGCCTATGGCTAATTAGGGGTTAGAGGCAGAATTTTGTGTGGTAAGGATCATGCCCTGTTCCCCTTCCCCCCTTCAATTAATGACTTGTCTTGGGAGAGGCAAAAAGGAATTGCTTTCTCATTAGAAAAGACACACCCAGTATAGATCAAATTCTCATCAGCAAGGGAATGCAAAAGGAGAGCAGGTCTCAGTAAGGTTATATAAACCCTAGAGCAGAGTCCCTACCCATCCTCTGGCTCTTCAGAGTTTATGTGGGAACTTTCCCCAGCAACAAAAGTGTGAAACAAAAATGTTTGCTTTATAGGGAGAAAGACTTGTAGTCTGACCCTTCCCCTATCTCCAGTCACAAGGGGAGATGTGGTGCAAGAATGTGAGTGTACTGAGGGGGCTTCATCTGTGGAAAGCTCGGGACAAAGAACAAAAGATTCTTTTCAAATCTCACACCCTCCACATTCCCCCAATCACAAAACCCAGTCCCTGCCCCTAAGGAGCTTGCATTCTTTTGAGGGAGATTATTTCCATCCATGTCCCTGTGGGTTTCAACCTTCCAATTCAAGTCCCATTTCTTCAATTTAATCTTCACAACTGTGGAAACCAAACAAAAACCCATCCATTTCTCACAATTTGAAACCAATTCTTTCTAGCTACAAGTCCAGCACTATCAACCAGTGTTTCTCTTTTTTGTGTTTATAAAAATTCCCAAGAAATTTTCTCTTTTACCTAAAGTTGTACATTAAAATTCATAGAAATGAAAATAATGAGGTCAGGGTAGTAATATCTAGTTCAAAATAAACATATACTAACTTTACAATGATCATTTTCTTTGTCAAAAGTTAGCTTTACTTAGAAGAGGCTACAGACAAAATAAGAAGTAAAATAGGCACTAGGAGTGGAAAGGCAATAAAATTAACAAGGAAAGGCATTTGGAAGAATTCTGTGATGCCTGAGTAGGCCATTTATTGTCAAGTTATAGCCATAGACGAGTTTAGCAGACTAATCAGTTAACTATAGTAGTGAGAAAGATACCATTAAAGGAAAGATACCATGAGGGAGAGGGAAAGAGTAACTTATAGTCAGCTTAGTCCTGGAAAGGACTTAGCAAAGATCTGATGAGGTTTGGGGTTGTGTCCCCAAATGATGAGGTTCGGCACAGGGCAGAGAGTTGTGGGACCCCCTTTGATAGGTGCAGAGGTCCTTTGTAAAGGAATTTACAAATCCAAAAAGCTATACTGGCAAAAAGAAATTTATTGTTGGCATTGGGAAGTCAGCCTTTACTAGAAAGACTGAATTCCTTGGTAGCAGGTCCCAATAGAGAAGTAAAGATTCTAGTGGAGGAGTCCTGGAAGAAAGAAAGAAAGAGAATTTCTAGCAGAGAAATCCCCACAGAGAGGTGAATAAGGTCTTGTTAGGGAAACAGGTAAGAAAGATAAAGAGGGGGTAATGCTGAAAGAGCATTTCATTTCATCAGGCAGAGGGTTTCAGCTATGTCAAGGGTAGAGAGATGTTCCTAGGTATGGCATATTAGGTCCTCTGCAAGGATATGGGTTGAAGGAAACTTGTTTTATGAGCAACTCTTGGTAGGGCCTGGGAGCAATTTGAGCTGGAATCAGAATAGAAAATCTTGGAATTGAATGAGTATCTCTGGGCTCATATCCAATTCAATAGTTAGATAGAAATCTCCAGCTTGGGCTAAATAGGAGTGGTCCTGGACTCAACGAGTCCCACTCAGATAACAGAATGAAACCACTTTATCTTGATTCCCTGGGGTGGGTCTCTCAGGGGAGAGCTTAGCATTCCCCTTAAAGTCAAAGAGAGAGAAAGAGTTTTGGGGCTCCCCTCATCAGATCTTTATCACAGTTCTTTTATAGGGGAAATACAATCTCAAGGGTTTCTCAAGGGATGAGGGGAAGTAAAAGCAGGAGGGAGGAATCAAGAAAGAACCAAATGGAATGCTCCTGGCAGATTAGTTCCCAGACCTGTCTAAAGATATACTAATCATTATCTCAAAGGTTGTTTAAAAATACAGAGGTAAGAGGATAGGCAATAAAGGAAGAGTTCCATTTCTCACAATCACTCTATACAAATAGGATAGTCTGGAAATTGGTTATACTTGATAATAGCCAGATGGACTTCTTTTTGACAAGGGAAAAGAATAAGTCCACATCAAAAATACACTGAGAAGGAAGAAAAAGATTCATACAATATTTTTTGTTTGTGTTTTTCACAAAGAACATGAAAACTTTAAAGGCAAAGTAAATCTCTAAGGAATACAAAGAGTTAACAGAAGCAGTTGTTTTCTTCTCTCCTAAGATTACTGAGTGCTGAGGAATAGAAAGAAACTAGTCCTTAAATCTGTCATCTTAAAACAAGATGCAATTCCATCTTTATCATTAAAAATCACATCCCAAATGTCAAAGTGATTATTTTGGTAAGTGATAGTATTTAATAATGAATAATCCTATTTAAAAAAACTTTTGGAAAAGAATCTATCATCCTAAAAATATTTACCAGTTTTTCCTCTTCTCATCTCTATATTCTTATCTTGGATATATTTCATTGCTTCATATATGATAACCTGTACAAATGCAACCTTTGTTACTGGTTTTTATTTGTCATCAAAATTATCATTTACCTAAAACCTTATGCTTGTAACTATAACTTGAACGCTTTCTTTTCCTAACAAAACTAGGAGCTGGCTATATATAATTTTAAACAAATTCCATCCATTTTGACTAAGAGGATTGGGAGTGTGGTGTCCATAGGTTAACATATATAATCCTATGAAGCTTGTCCACCTTCTTCCCTCCCCCTATTCCCACTGTCTGTGTCCTGGGGCAAAGCCCTTCTCAAAGGACTCAAAGCCCACCAAAATGGTGATATCAACCTCATTAAAAGCAGCATGAGCTGGCTTTCTGAGTTCTCTCCCCCACTAGAACTTGTACTGCTATTGCCTCAACTGAACTTGTCTTGTCTTGTGCCCATTTTGTTGTGCTTGCCTCAGATGTCAGAATAGCTATTTAATTTGACTGTGTATTTGGGCACAAGCTCTGGTAGTACTCTCTCAACTCCTCCTTGTACTGCCAGGCTGGGCACCCAGAAATCAATTGATACTATCCTTCCTATATTTCTCAGGAATCTTGAGGAGTTAGAAGTGGTGATGGTTTTTTTAATAGGTGACAAGCCTTGATGAGATAGGGAAAACTCTGTTTAAAAAGGAAACAAAATCCTCCATTGGGGATCTTTATACTTCATAAGAAGTTTTTCGCTGTTTTTTTTTTTTTTTTTTTTAGAATCATAGGATCATAGATTGACATCTGAACTCTTTCAGATTTCTACCTTAGAGACCAAAGTCTCTAATCATTTTAAAGATGAGTAAAATAAGACTGAGAGGTTAAGGGACTTTCCCAATATCACACAAAGAGGAGGTACCTGAGGCAAGATTTTAATTTAAGTTTTACTAAGGGCAAATTCAAGGTTTTATCTACTGTGGTGATATATTTTGTGGATGCCAAGGCTATACATTTTTTATTCCTCCCTCTTGCTATGTAGATTAGTGTTAGGATTCTCACAAGGTAATAAGTCGGTTGTCTAATTTTAGCATTGTGCTTAGCAGTTCTCTGGTTCACTAATGTGTTTATTTCTCATTGGAGTTCTACAAGATTCACAAGTCTGGGACATTCACAAGCCACAGCTCCCACAATCCCACTCTCGGAGGAGGAGTCAACCTTTGAGTTCACACCTCTAAAAGAACATATGAAAGGACAAGCATTAGAGACTTTTGGGAGATTTAGAGCCAGGATTTAGAGAGAGCTGGAAGCTGAAGCTGGCAGAGGCAAAAATGACGAGCAACAGGAGCTCTTGGAACCAAGGAGAGAGATAGGCCTCAAAGAAAACTAACCGGGCTATTTTGGAAGAGATAATAAAGAATCTGGATTTTAACTCCTGGCTGCATTTGAGGTGATTATTGATCTGGACTGAAACTCAGGCTGCCTCCAGAAGCCCCGCAAGAAATCTGCTCACAGAGAACGATTATATATTAGAAAAGAAGAAGACTACAGATTAGGATTTTTTACACAGTAAAGAAAAATATTAATTCATTTGTCCAACATAGCAGTGGGAGCACATCTATGGGTACCTTGTTCTCATACTCATAATCATCCATGGCTTCGTATATATTATTTGTAGATCAATTCTTAACTCACACTTCATGAGAACTACAGCATAACAAAGTCAGATTTTTCCCTTTGGTTTTTCTTTCTTTTCCAATGATACTCTAACATTGTAAGTAAAAAAAAATTCATTAATTGGAATATATTTTGAATGTGTTGCACAGCATATATTAGTTAAAAAGTACTATTGGACAAAAATGAAGAGAGCAAAAACATGAATCAGATGGACACAATATTTGAAGGAAAAATATCCTTTTTTATATATCCTGAAAGTATAAGATGAAAGTTACCAAAGAGCAATGATAGGAACCTCTCCTCCTCCAGCTTTCTCTCTTCCTCTCTAACCATTCTTATTTTAGGGTTTTTTTTTTTATTTCATCTTTTTTTTTTTTATCCATGTCCTTCAGCTCTTCATTTTCTTTGCTCTTTCCCATGCAAATCTCATTCAATATAATTACTTCAGTTATCAACTTTACACAATTGACATTTACATTTCATTTCTATCTCAAGATTCTGGTTAAGGTCCATTTATAACATACCCAATTGACTAAAGGAAATCTGCAAAAATAGAATTAAATGGGATTTTGGGAGTCTTTTATTTTGGGACTGCACCTGCAGTGCTTCATTTTCTCACAGTTTCAAAAGAAAAAAAGTGTGACTAACTATGGAGGCATATTTTATTTTATTTTAAAATGTTTATTAGTAATATTTTACTTTTCCAAATATATGCAAAGAAAGTTTTTAACATTTAGTTTTTTTATTAAAGCTTTTAATTTTCAAAACATATGCATGGATAATTTTTCAACATTAACCCTTGCAAAACTTGTGTTCCAATTTCCCTCCTCTTTTCCCATTCCCTCCCCTAGATGGCAAGTAATCCATTTTTTTAATTGGATTTAAATTTAAACAGATAAAATATATTAGCATTCAGTTTTGCAAAACCTTGTGTTCCAAATTTTCTTCTTTCCCTCCTTCTTCCTTCCCCAAGACAGCAAGCATATAGTAAAATATTTGCAATTTTTCTAAATCTATTTCCATTTTCATCATGTTGTGCAAAAAAAAATCATATCAAAAGGGTAAAAAAAAACAAGAAAAAGACAAGCAAACAAATAACAACAAAATGTAATACTATCTACATAAGAAGAGGAAAACTCCTAACCTTCCTTCTCCCTCCTCTCTCTCTTCCTCTTCCTCTTTCTCCTCCCTCTCCTTATCTTCCATTTCCTCTTCCTCCTTCCTTCTCCCTCTCTTCCTTCTTTCTCTTCCTCCTCTCCATTTTCTTCCCCTTTCTCCTCCTCCTCAACTTCCCCTTCTTCCTAGTCCTCCTCATCCTCTCCCTCATTCTTCTTCTTTTCTCTGTCTCTGTCTGTCTCTGTCTCTGTCTCTGTCTCTGTCTCTGTCTCTGTCTCTGTCTCTGTCTCTGTCTCTCTCTCTCTCTCTCTCTCTCACACACACACACACACACACACACACACACACACACACACAGTACAAACTGAATTAAATCATAGTAAGTTGACTCTACCAGTCTGCACAAGCAAAGACCTTAGAAGAGGGGTGAAATTAAAGAAGTAGGGGAAGAAAAACAAACCAAAATAAGCCTTCTTCCCATGCTAGTCAGTTGCTTTAATAAAGGGAGATTAAAATAAGAAGGGAAGAAAGACTTTATTTGGAAAACCACAAAACCACCTCTTATGGTTTCATTGTATGTATTCATTGCTTTGAATAAAATTCTCAGAAATATGATGTATTTCCATTAGGGTTTATGTTAAGATATGAATAATAGAGCCACTGGAAATATAATGAGGAAAAAAAAAAAAAGGAAAGTGATCTATATAGTGCTTTTATAGATCAGGCTTTTCCTTTTCAAAGTTATAAGAGATATTAAACTTAGTGCTCAATCTCACCACTCCATATCCTAACAGTCAATGTAATTACTATTAGTCTTATTTCACACAGAGGGTAAATTTGGCAGAACCTCAAAATTTCCAGATTCACAGAGGAAATTAATGCTTATATTGAGTTGAGAGGTTATGTTCATTACTGTTGTCAGTTCTCATCTGAGACTAGTAGGTTATAGTAGATATTATGAGTAGGTAAGATCAGGGAAGACATTACTGGTAAATGTTTAACAACCAGCTCTTTGGGGAAAAATGTTCATGTGATAAATTTTAAAGTTTACTATATATTAAATCTGGACAATTAATTAAATAATAAATCAAATTGATTTCCAATATCTTTGTATTTCTGGAGCATGAATGCTCACAATGAAAATTTAAACAATCAGCTCTCATGAACCAGGTTAATTGGTTCCAGCACACCTGTCTGTTACCTCATTTCTTAGATATACTTTATTTTACTGAGTTCTTACTACTATAGGTAGAGAGAGGGACAATGAAGTCAGTAATGAATATGAGGTTTAAAAAAAGTCAACAATAAAAATAAAATGTAAAAAGACAATAGGCAACTTATATGTTTGTCATATTTTCCACTAATATTGGACTTAGAATCTGTAACACCTGTATTCTAATCCCACCTCTGATACTTACTCTCTCTTTGACTATGGGAAAATATTTTAACTTTTTTTGAGTTCTATATGAAAACAGGATAATTTATCTAAATAAATAATAAGCATAATTATTATAGGAATAAATATAATTATTAGTATATAAGTAAAAGTAATATATACAATAAGTAAAAAGTATAATTATTATAAGTAACAATATTCATATACATATAAGAAGTATGGCATAATGGATAGTGAGATGGCCTTAGGGAGAGGAAGAGTCAGGTTTCAAATGTCACCTCTCACACACATTGACTTTTGATCCTGGACAAATTTAATTTTGAGTTGATTTAAATTTGAATTGGATTTAAGTGAAACAAATTTGCACAAAGTCTCTCTTGCCTCAGTCTCTCTTCCAGAGTCCAGTGGTAAGACAAAAGTCAGGACAATAGTTGATGGCCCAGTATATAGTGGGTGACCTTGGCATCTTTAGTGTCTAAGCAATCTCTAAGTGCTTCACAATGTTTGTTCTTATCTGCCCTTTCTGCCAGGGAAATATTCACATGCTTGGGCTTGTCATCTCCCTAGTTCACTAACAGGTGTGAGGTTTGTCAGTTATTCTCTGTCTGGTTTAGCCTGTCTGCCAAGACAGTTTTACTAGAGTATTAACTGCTGTGCATACTATAGCTTCTTGGAGCCGCAGGTGAGAGCTGGATGACAGGTGGACACCAACGGTGGATAAACAGCTCTGAAAAGGGCTTAACAAGCTTCCAGAATTGCAGCATACCCCTCCCTGAATCTTTCCTGAATACCCATAGACCCTCTGAAGAGATTACAGTGGTTCCTCAGTACTTGTTAATTGGTTCCAGAAGCCCATCCTGTGGCTATTGCCTTCCTTTGTGTCAGCCCACTCGCCCTCATGGAATCTTTCTCCTTACCCCTTTCCCATGCCACGTGGTATTGCTCTTAATTCCACTATGCTTCCCAACCCCACTTCTACTCCTTAAAACTAACTCTTTTAGGGTAATAAGTTCCTTTTAGGATATAGCCTGTCCTCCAAGGGCATGTCCCAATCTCATGGGATGTTTTCTTTCTACTGGATAATTGTGAGTTCCACTGAGAAACTTTTCTTTCATATGCTCTCCTATTCTATTTCATATTTACTATTTCTAGTGTCTAATGTATCTCTTCATTTTGTCCGTAACCTATTTCCCTAAATAAACCTACCTTTGTCAAAAAGAATGGCCATTGTAAATTCTTCTCATGACTGAACCCCAACTTTTGGTACCTGCAATAATGATAATGATCTGTTATTTACATCACCCACTCAGTAAGCTCTGGCCAACCTTGCATTCCAACTGCCCAGCCAAGACTACAATCAAGTGAAACAAGTGCTGAGCAAGTGTCAAGTACTGATGAAATTTTTTTCTCCTCAAAACTTGCTATATGAGCGGAATGAATTGAACCAGCTACACCGAGCAAAAGAACCCTGGGAGATGACTAAGAACCATTACATAGAATTCCCAATCCCTCTGTTTTTGTCCACCTGCATTTTTGATTTCCTTCACAGGCTAATTGTACACTATTTCAGAATCTGATTCTTTTTGTACAGCAAAATAACTGTTTGGATATGTATACTTATTTCGTATTTAATTTATAATTTAACATGTATTGGTCAACCTGACATCTGGAGGAGGGGGTGGGGGGAAGGAGGGGAAAAATTGGAACAAAAGGTTTGGCAATTGTCAATGCTATAAAATTACCCATGCATATAACTTCTAAATAAAAAGCTATATAAAAAACCAAAAAACAAACAAACAAAAAAACTTGCCATACACTGAATTTGATGAGTTTTGAAGTAGAAGAGTACTGAGGTATCACTGTATTTGTTTCTCAAACTCAACCAATAGCAGAAATACAAGAGATATGAATAAATACAACAACCAAGGAAAACAACAACAATAGTGTGACAGTTGAGAAATCAGCAAAAGACTTATTAAGTTGTAGAGAAAGGACAAGATCTGAATTTCTTGGGAATGTTTCCTATATTTGTGAAATCCCAGATCTGGTTAAACAACAACAACAACAACAACAACTATATAACACTTCATGAGATTGTTATGAAGTTCAAGTGAAACATTTATTTTTCTTTTGTAAATAGTATTTTTTCCAATTACATAGATTTTAACATTCATTTTTAAATAAGATTTTGAGTTTCAAATTTTTTTCTCTCCTTCCCTCCCCTCTCCTTTCTTCAATATAGCAAGAAATCTGGTGGAGATTATACAAGTGTGATCAGGTTAAACATATTTCAACATTAGTTGTGAGGTGAAAGAAGAAACCAAAGGGGAAAAAAAACATGAACAAAAACAAAAATAAAATGAAAATAGTATGCTATGACCTGCATTTAGACTTCATAGTTTTCTCTCTGAATGTGGATAGCATTTTTGCATCATAAATCTTTTGGAATTGTTTTAGATAACTGAATTGCTGAGGATTAAATCAATCATGGTTGATCATAGTGCATTTTTACTGTTATTGCGTATAGTAGATTCCTGGTATTACTCACTTCAGTTGTCATAAGTTCATGTAAGTCTTTGCAGGTTGTGAAGCATTATTTGTAAAGTCTTTTGTAAACACTGAAACACTACAAAAATTTCAGTTATTTTTATTTGTGGGGAGAATGAGTCTAGCATTTGAAATGAACAGAAAACTGATTTTTGGTAAGCTATTTGGTGGACAAAGGACAACTTCTTTATTTTAACCTCAGTTTCCTCATCTGTACAACCTATATAAACCCTTATAATCTACTGCCCAGGATTGTTGTGAGAATCATAGGAGAAAATATATACAAAGTGTAATATAAATACTAGTCATCATCACTGTATGTGAAACATATTATAAACCTTAAAAATGCTATGCATATAGTATCTTTTATTTCAGGAGTAGTTTCATAAGAGGAAAAAACCCCTAAGCTAATGTTTTGAAAGTTAAAGCTATATAATAAAATTAATAAATTATGCTCTAAGAATAAAAAGTCCGTCAAATTAGTGATTTGTTCTAGGTCATTAGAGTACATGATCAATTTGGCAAGAAAACATTTGTTGAATCTTGCCAGTCCTTCTACACCAAATCCCTTAGGAGTGGGATGGACAGGGAGGCCTAGGGAAATCTTATTCTAATGTCTGCTTGGGACTTCTTCCCTACCCTGAAAGTTCAAATAGGTTAGTATATCATTCAGAATCTAAAAAGAGTGCTTTTACATCAGTTTCTTCCTATGTGAAAAGAAACAAAATTTATTGTTTTCTGACCAAAAAAGTTTTTTTTTTGGTAATCTACAGGAAATATTCAGATGCATATCTCCTGAGGATCAACTTGACTGATCAGCTATAAAGCCACTAAGTATTCATATTTTTTTATAAATAAACAGCTCAATTCCCTTTTTGGCATCTGGTCCCCAAAAGTCATCTATTCTGGGTTTATACATGCAAATCACTCAAGTAATTTTAATTGCCTTCCAGTATCTTTCAAGAAATACCTTAATAACTAAAGTCTTTTTGTATCCTAAGAGTTTGGTAGTTAGACAATTTGATAGAGATATGGCTATTTTTATGAGTAAATACAAAGCAAAACAAAAAAATTTAATTTTCAAATTATGAACTAGAAAACTTTCAAGAAATATGAGTATTTACATACACAAAGAACATCAGAAAGTAGGGATTATGTATGAAACTGGGAATCCATCATATACCTTATTCAATTTAATATACATTAAATTTATTTATTTACAAGACAATTGGAATTAAGTATCTTGCTCGTGGTAATATAGCTAATAACTGTTAAATGTTTCGTTGACATTTTCTCTTTCTTTCCTTCCCTCCTTCTTTTTCTCCTTCCTTCTTTCCTTCATTCCTCCCAACTTTCCTTTCTTTCATTTTTTAATCACTTTCACTAATATCTCATTATTCTTCATTTCAACTACTTTTTGTTATTTAGTCTTTATCATGTCTGCTTCTTCAAGAACTCACAGGCAATAACACAAGACCAGACCTAAAATTATGTCAGGGGTCATCAAAGCAATTTGGTACTGGTTAAGGAATACATTAGTCAATCGATGGAACAGGACACAATAATCAATGACTATAGTAATCTACTGTTCGATAAACCCAAAGAACCTAGCTACTAAGATAGGAACTCACTATTTGGCAAAAATTTCTGGGAAAATAGAAAATTAGTATGACAAAATATTTCAAGCCAGAACTTGAAACAAGGTGTTAACTCACTGGAATTGATAGAAGCAATGCTTATGTTTACACCTTTGAGAGTTCACACATTAGCTCACACATTAGTTCACAAGTTTGGGAGATTTCAGGTTTCAATATGACATTTACAAGATAACACTTCCCACAATCCCACTCTCTCAGAGGAGGAGTCAACCTTTGGGTTCACATCTTTAAGAGATCATATATAAGGAGCTCCTGGAGTCAGTTGAGAAGAGGAGAACCAAGATTCAGAGAGAACTGGAGGCTGAAGCTGACAGACAAGCTGTAAGAGCTCTTGGAACCAAGGAGGGAGATAGGCCTCTAAGAGAACTAACCGGGCTATTTTGAAGGAGACAAAAAAGGATTTAAACTTTTAACCCATGACTGCATTTCAGGTGATTATTACATGAACCGAAACTAAGGCTGCCTCCAGAACCTCCCCAAGAAATCTGCTCCTGGAGAACCATTATATTTTTGAAAAAAAGAACACTACAGCAAAAACTAGGCATTGACCCATACCTAACATCCTATGCCAAGATAAGATCGAAATGGGTTCATGATTTAGATATAAAGAGTGATACTATAAGCAAATTACAAGAACAAAGGATAGCCTACCTCTCAGATCTGTGGGGAAGGAAGGAATTTGTAATGAAAGAAGAACCAGAGTACATTGTAAAATGCAAAATGCAAATGCAAAACATAATAATTATGTTGTTAGAAAATGTTTGTACAAACAAAACCAATGCAGATAAGATTAGAAGGGAAGCAGTAAACTGGGAAAAAAATTTTATATTTAAGGATTCTGATAAAGGCCTCATTTCTAAAATACATAGAGAATTGACTTAAATTTATAAGAATACAAGCCATTCTCCAAATGATAAATCATCAAAGGATATGAACAGACAATTTTCAGATGAAAAAATTAAAATCATTTCTAGTCACATGAAAAAATGCTCTAAATCATTAATTTATTAGAGAAATGCAAATTAAAACAATTCTGAGGCATTACCTCATACCTCTCAGATTGGTTAAGATGACAGAAAAAGATAATGATGAATGGTGGAGGGGTTGTGGGAAAACTGGGATACTAATACATTGTTGGTGTTTTTAATTTAGTTTCCTAAACTCTTAGTTTTAATTTAGTTTCCTCATTACCTACTCTAATTCCTTTAATCTCTTTTTCTTTTCTTATTGTCAAAGCTAGCATTTCTAATACAATATTGAATAGTAATGGTGATAGTGGGCAACCTAGTTTCACTCCTGATTTTATTGGGAATGGTTCTAGTTTATCCCTATTACATATGATGCTAGCTGATGGTTTTAAATAGATGGTACTGACTATTTTAAGGAAAAGTCTATTTATTCCTCTACTTTCTAGTGTTTTTATTATGAATGGGTGTTGGATATTATCAAATGTTTTTTCTGTATCTATTGAGATAATCATATGGTTTTTGTTAATTTGATTTTAATATAGCCAATTATGCTAATAGCTTTTGTAATATTGAACCATTCCTGCATTCCTGGTATAAATGCTACATTGTCATGGTGTATTATTCTGGGGATGATTTTTCTGTAATTTCTTTGATAACATTTTATTTCAGATTTTTCATCAATATTCATTAGGGAAATTGGTCTATAATTTTCTCTGTTTTGTATTTTTGTAAGTATTCCTCCAAGTTGGGCAAAGTAACTCCTAATAATTGCTCTAATTTCCCCTTCATTGGTGGATAGTTCTTCCTTTTCATTTTTGAGACTAACAATTTGATTTTCCTCTTCCTTTTTCTAATCAAATTAACTAAAGGTTTATCTATTTTAATGTTTTTTTCATAAAAAACAACTCAGCTTTATTTATTAATTCAATCTTTTTTGTTTCAATTTTACTGATCTCTCCTTTCATTTTTAGAATTTTGAGTGTGGTATTTGATTAGGGGTTTTTAATTTGTTCTTTTTCTAGCTTTTTTTAGTTGCAAGCCCAATTCATTGATCTTCTCTTTCTCTATTTTATGCAAGTAAGCATCTAGAGAAATAAAATTTCCCCTTATTACCACTTTGGCTGCATCCCATAAATTTTGGTATGTTGTCTCATTATTGTCATTCTCTTGGATGAAAGTATTGATTATGTCTATGATTTGCTGTTTCACCCATTCATTGTTTAGGATGAGATTATTTAGTTTCCAATTTCTTTTTGGTCTATTATCCCCTGGCCTTTTATGGAATGTAATTTTTATTGCATCATGATCTGAAAAAATGCATTTACTATTTTTGCCTTTCTGCATTTGATTTTGAGGTTTTAATGCCCGAATACATAGTCAATTATTGTATAGGTTCCATGAATTGCTGAGAAAAAAAGTGGACTCCTTTCTCTCTCCATTCAATTTTTTCCAAAGATCTATCATATTTAGTTTTTCTAGTATTCTATTTACCTCTTTAACTTCTTTCTTATATCTTTTGTGGTTTGATTTATCTAGTTCTCAGAGAGTAAGGTTGAGATTTCCCACTATTATAGTTTTGTTGTCTATTTTTTCTTGCAACTCTCTTAACTTCCCCTTTAGGAATTTAGATGCTACACCACTTGGTGCATATATGTTTAATATTGATACTGCTTCATTATCTATGGTACCCTTTAGCAAGATATAATTTCCTTCCTTATTTATTTTAATTAGATCAACTTTCATTTTTGCTTTATCTGAGATCAGGATGGCTTTTTTTTTAACTTTACCTGAAGCATGATAGATTCTGCTCCAGTCTTTTACCTTTATTTTGTATGTATCACTCTGCTTTAAGTGTGTTTCTTGTAAACAACATATTGTAGGATTCTGGCTTTTAATCCAGTCTGCAATCTATTTACATTTTATGGGAGAGTGCACCCCATTCACATTTACAGTTAAAACTACTAATTCTGTATTTCCTGCTATTTTACTAACCCCAAATTATACTTTTCTCTTTCCTTTTCCCCCTTTCCCTCTTCCCCAATATTTTACCTATGAACACTACTTCCCTCAAGCAGTCCACCTTCAGAGATCTTCCCCCTTTCTTATACCTTTCCCCTACTATTTCTGTTTTCCCTTCTAGTTATCCTACCCTTTCCCTTTTCCCCTTCCCCCTCCTACTTTTCTATAAGATGAGAAATGTTTCTCAGTGAATCCAAATATTTCTAATATTCTTTCTTTGAGCCAAATCTGATGAGAATAAGATTCATACAATATTTGTCATCCTTCCTTCTTTCCCTGAATTATAATTGATTTTCTTTACCTCTTCCCAAGATGTAATTTCCTTCATTTTTACCTCCACTTTCCCCTTTTTTCCTGTTATAATCCCCTTTCAATCTCTAGTTTCTTTTTTATATTATAGCAGTAAAATAAGATTATACATGTACTCTCTATGTATACCCATAACAGAAATACAGTTCTCAATTTTTTTTCTTTTAACCTTTTTATGCTTCTCTTGAATTCTACATTTGGAGGTCAAATTTTTTGTTTGGCTCTGGTCTTTACATCAAAAATAAATGGAATTCACCAGTTTCATTGAATGTTCATCTTCTTCCCTAAAAGAAAATGCTCAGTTTAGCAGAGTAATTTATTCTTGGTTGTATTCCAAGTTCCTTCACCTTTCAGAATATCAGATTCCAGGTCCTTTGATCCTTTAAAATGCAAGATGCTAGGTCCTGAGTAATCCTTATTGTGTCTCCTTGGTATTTGAATTGTTTCTTTCTGGCTGCTTGTAATATTTTTCCTTGGTCTGATAATTCTGAAATTTAGCCACTATATACCTTGAGATTTTAATTTTGAGGTCTCTTTTAAGAAGTGTTCAGTGAATTCTTTCAATGGTCATTTTACTTCAACAAGCTCATTTCACTTAGCATCAGTTCATGTAAGTCCCTCCATACCTCTCTGTATTCATCCTGCTGGTCATGAAATTATCTTTTGCTGATAATTTGTTACACTTCCAATATTTGTGGGTTCTGCTTGTCCAGAACTAATTCAGAGGCTGGATTTGCTATTTAGTCTGAGGGTTGTAGGAAGGAGAAGGTCAGAAAGAAATGTGTTTCATCTCTGCCATCTTGGCTCTGCCTCCAGAAGTCCAACATGCAAATTCTTAAAGAAGAAATTAAATGAGTTGTGGCAATAAAAACAGCAAAACTATATTAGTGGGAGACCTCAAAACTGTCCCTACTCAGAAATTGTAGTTAGATATGCATGTTTTTTTTCTCTTTTGTTCTGATTTTTCTTTCACAACACAACAAATATGGAAATATGTTTAAAATGATTTTACATGTATGTATAACCTATATTAGATTGCTTGCTGTCTCGGGAGGTGATGGAGATAAGGGAAGGAAGGAGAAAAAATTTGGAATGCAAAATCTTACAAAAATGAATGCTGAAAATTATCTTTACCTGTAATTGGAAAAAAATAAAGTACTATTGAGGGAAAAGTTAGATATTACAGATTTTTGGAGAAAATGTAGTTAATAACTGATGAAAAGTAGCTAATGATCATAGTAACTTACAATTTATTATCTCAGCTTCTGGGATAAGAACCCACTATTTGACAAAAACTAGATAACAATAGAACACAAACTAGGTACAGACCAATATCTCAACATATAACAAGATATTGAAACTGGCATCAATCATTTCATTGTTGGAAAGCGTCACTTCCATCAGAATTGATCATTGTATAATCTTGTAATTGCCGTGTACAATAATCTTCTGGTTCTGCTCATTTCATTTAGCATCAGTTCATATAAATCTCTCCCAGCCTCTCTAAAATCATCCTGCTGATTATTTCTTATAAAACAATAAAATTCTATAACATTCAAATACTATAATTTATTCAGCCATTCTCCAATTGATGGGCACCCATTCAATTTCCAGTTTCTAGCCACTATGAAAAGGGTTGCCACAAACATTTTTGCACATGTGGGTCCCTTTCCCTCCTTTATAAACTTTTTGGGACTGACTCTAAGGGTATGATAACTTTTTGAGTATAGTTCCAAATTATTCTCCAGAATGATTGCATTTGCTCACAGTTCCACTAAAAATGTGTCAGTGTTCCAGTTTTCCCACATCCCCTCCAATATTCATCATTATCTTTTCCTGTCATCTTAGCCAGTATGAGAGGTGTGTACTGGTATCTCAGAGTTGTCTTAATTTTCATTTCTCTGATCAATAGTGATTTAGAACACCTTTTCATATGACTAGAAATGGCTTGAATTTCTTCATTTGAAAAATTGTCTTCATATCCTTTGACCATTTATCAATTGGAGAATGGCTTGAATTCTTATAAAGTTGAGTCAAATCTCCATATATTTTAGAAATGAGGCCTTTGTCAGAACATTTGAATGTAAAAATGTTTTCCCAATTTATTGCTTCCTTTCTAATATTGTCCACATTAGTTTTGTTTGTATCAAAACTTTCTAGTTTAATATAACCAAAATTATCTATTTGGTCTTCAATTATGAGTTCCAGTTCTTCTTTGGACACAAATTCTTTCCTTCTCCCCACAACTGAGAGGTAAACTATCCTATGTTCGACTAATTTGTTTATAATATCACTTTTTATGTCTAAATCATGAACCCATTTCAACCTTATCTTTGTATATGGTGTTAGGTGTTGGTCAATGCCTAGTTTCTTCCATATAAGTTTCCTATTTCCCAGCAGTTTTTGTCAAATAATGAGTTCTTGCCTGGGGTCTTTGGGTTTGTCAAATACTAGATTGTTATAGTAATTGACTATGTTGCTCTGTGAACCTAACCTATTCCATTGATCGACTATTCTATTTCTTATCCAATACCAAACGGTTTTTATGACCACTGTTTTATAATATAGTTTTAGGTCTGGCACAGCTAGGCCACCTTCATTGGGTTTTGTTTTTTTTTTCATTAACTCCCCTGAAATTCTTGACCTTTTCTTCTTTCAGATGAATTTTGTTATTAGTTTCTCTAAATCTATAGAATATTTTCTTGGGAGTTTGATAGGTTTGACACTAAATAAGTAAATTAATTTAGGTAGTATTGTCATTCTTATTATATTTGCTTGGCCTACCCATGAACACTTGATATTTTTCCACCTGATTAGATATGACTTTATTTGTGTAGAAAGTGTTATGTGGTTGTGTTCACATAGTTCCTGACTTTCTGTTGGCCTGTGTTGGGGTCCCCAGCTAGTGCAGACCTGCTGACACCAGCTGGTGTCTGAGCACTTACCCAATTATTGTCGCCTCTACGACCTTTGGAGACGGACTCCATCTCCAGTTATGACAGAGCAGTTCTGACACACTTATGCAGCTCCTTTAGGAGCTTTGTTGCTTGGTTACATCATCTTGTCTCTCCTCCTGCTTCCTCTCTCTCCTGCTTCCCTGCATCCCTTCTCCCCTGCTTCCCTGCTTCCTTCATCCTTACTTCCTTACTTCCCTCATCCTTGCATCCTTGCTTTCCTCTTCCTAAATCCTTGCTTCCCTCTTCCTCTCTCTCCCTCTGCTATCCTGTTTTTATATCCCTCTCAAGTCCCCTGCCAACATGCCCCAACAACAAATATGTGTTTGGCTTGTGTATCCAGGAGCCTCACTCCTGAGACAGTGGGGGCAATCTTGATTTGGTGCATGCTTTATGCCTGTCCTGGCGTGTCTACAGAGGACCTTTAGCCAGTGAAGCAGAACTCACACCAAAGCCTCAACATCCATTCCCAAGAGTGAGCTGACTGAGATCCAACTAGCCAAAGACCACAAGGGCCAAGTTTACACAAGACTTGTCTTTACAGACTTGTTGCCTATGCAAATGGGGCACTGTGTGCAAGGTCCACAATGAAGGGTCTCAAGATTAATGCAGACTCTTGTTATTCTGTTCCCTAGCACCCTTGTTGCTAGGTATTCTAGTAGGTCTATCTCTCCCCCACCCCCCCAAGGCAATTGGGGTGAAGTGACTTGCCCAGGGTCACACAGCTGGGAAGTGTTAAGTGACTGAGGCCAGATTTGAACTCAGGTCCTCCTGACTTTAGGGCTGATACTCTAACTACTGTGACATCTAGCTGCCCCTGACTTTTTCTTGGGAGACAGATTCCAAAATATTTTATACCATTGAGAATTATTTTGAATGGAATTTCTTTTTGTATCTCTTGCCACTGGACTTGGTAATATATAAAAATGCTAGTGATTTATGTGGATTTATTTTGCATCCTGCAACTTTACTAAAGTTGTGAATTATTTCTAGCAGTTTTTTAGTTGATTCTCTGGGTTTCTCTAAGAATACCATCATATCATATGCAAAGAGTGATAATTTGGTTTCCTCATTACCTACTCTAATTCCTTTAATCCCTTTTTCTTCTCTTATTGCTAAAGCTAGCATTTCTAATACAATATTGAAGAGTAATTGTGATGGTGGGCAACCTTGTTTCACTCCTGATTTTATTTGGAATGGTTCTAGTTTGTCCTGATGCTTATTGGTGGTTTTAAATAGATGCTACTGACTATTTTAAGGAAAAATTCATTTATTCCTATGCTGTCTAGTGTTTTTAAAGTGTAAATAGAGGGAACATCCTAAATATATGGATATACTCAAGAAAAAGAAAGCAATATAATAACATGCTTTTTTTTATTTTTTAACTTGGTTCTTTATTAAAGTCATTTATCATCTGTGATGACCACATATTTTAAAATCAGCTGGAGTCAGGAATTCAGGTTAGGGGAAACTATTCAATCTTTATTCTCAGTAGAGATGAAGAAAGATTGGAGGTAGAAGGGAATCAGCAATAGCAATGTGTGCAGCTGAGTCAAGAAGCTAGTCAGACCAGAAGCCACGAGACCAGCAGCCATCAAAACAGAACCCAGCCCGCCGTTTCTCCCAGCCTCTCTTCCTGCCCCTCTGCCTCCACCCGCCAAAATCATCATTTCCTATACAACACATCAGGACTTGCAGAGAGTGGGTGGGGCCATTCTCCAAGCATATATATTAATAGAGTATGGTCCAATTACTATTTAGCCTCACGTGCTTGGGACCTCAGTGCATCAACTCAAGCCTCAACTCATTACATCTCCCGCTTTCTTTTGTTTTAGAACACAGGTGGTCATGCCATCCCTGACTCCTCAGGGAAGTCAGAGCCCCCAAGGGGAGGTGATCATACCCTCCCTGACTTCTCAGGAAGGGAGGTGAAAGCACTAAAAAGGAGATGATCACACCCTCCCTGACATCTCAGGAAGGGAGATGAAAAGCACCAAAGGGAAGTGGGGGTTGCTAGTGGGTTTCTGGGCTGAAGGGTCTTATTATGCACAAACCCATCAGCATGGGAGGTATTACACAAGCATATAGCAATAACGCCGAGGCTATTAGGGATGACCCTCCCCTCAGTCAGTGCAGGCTCGATGTGGTGTAACAAATATGAATTGTACATGCAAGTAGTGGAATAGCAAACAATATAAATCAACATGGTGTTGTAAAAGATCGCCAGAAGTCCTAGAAGGAGGGTACGTAAACAACAGTCACACATACGCCTTTTTCAGCAGCCAAGAGATAGTCCAAAACCAATCTATTGTTCTTTGCTTCACATATCAGGGAATACAATGATCCCCTTAAGTTTTTGAAGTCCTGCAAAAGTCTTTTTATGTGTTAAGGAATCCAACGATTCCAGCAGATTTTGAAGTCCTGCAACAGTCTTATCATTTCTCAGAGAATCCAATGATTCCTGAGAATTTTCAAGTCCTATGTCTCAGAGAATCCAATGATTCCTGAGGGTTTTCAAGTCCTACAACAATCTTATATCTCAGAGAATCCAATGATTGCTGAGGATTTTCAAGTCCTACAACAATCTTATCATGTCTCAAAGAATCCAATGATTCCTGAGGGTTTTCAAGTCCAACAATTTTCAATGTCCATGAGTCAAACGCCATAACTGACACGCTCTTTCAATGGTGAGCACAATCAGCAACGGAACCATTCGATATTTCTTGGGTCTTCTCCTTTGTTTCAAGGGTCTGCTCCGTCTCTCTGCAATGGACAAGGTGAATACGGCTCGTTGGCATCCATCTGATTCCTTCTCCACCTGTAGAGATACAAGCAAACCCTCTCCCCCAACCAGTCTGGTCCTTTCCATTCACCACTTTCTGGGTCTCTCCACATCACCTCGTGATTATCTAAAGATAGTGGAGCTGCTCGCACTGCACACCTATCTGCCAGAGCCAATGCATCTTTGTCAAAAATCAAGAAGTTAATAGTATAAAGAGTTAGATTTAGAAGTTCTCTAGGGTTACCTGTGGCTCCCCCTTTCTTTTGTTTTTGGAGGAGCATCTTAATATCTCTGTTTCTCCTCTCTACTATTGCCTGTCCTTGAGGATTAAAAGGTATGCCAGTGGTGTGTAAAATCTTATACTGTGCACAAAAGTGTGCAAAATGTTTGGAAGTATAAGCAGGACCATTGTCTGTTTTTATTGCTTGTGGCACACCCATAATGGCAAATGCTTGTGTGAGGAATTCAGTGACCACTCAGGCTGTCTCTTTTGCTGCTGGTATTGCAAAAGTGAATCCTGAAAAGGTGTCTACCACAACGTGGATAAAAGACAGACAACAAAAAGATTTATAATGGGTCACATCCATTTGCCAGATTTCATTGGGTCTCAAACCACGAGGGTTCTTCTCTGGAGGCAGTGTAGGAGCATGGAAAGGAAGGCAAGCTGTACAGGTTTTTACTATGCTCCTAGCTTCCTCTCTTTTTATTCCAAATTGTAAACGTAAAGCTTGAGCAGCCTGATGATATTTAGAATGAGATGCCTGGGCTTCTTGGAATAAAGGAGTATTGACCAACATAGTTAGAAGGCTATCTGCCTTTGAATTGCCATCAAATATGGGACCTGGAAGTCCACTATGAGAATGGACATGCAATATATAGATCTTACCTGGATGCTTTCTCACTTGCTCTTGAAGTTTCTTAAAGAGCTGATATATATTAGAGGCTGCAAATTTTATTTGGGCCTTTGTACCACACCTACTGAATAGGCCAAATCAGATCTTATATTTATGTCTCCTGGATAATAAGTAAGAGCTAGAATGATCGCATATAATTCATTCTGCTGAGTAGACTGAAAAGGAGTTCTGACTACTCTCTTTATAGTTAGATCATGAGAGTACACAGCACAAATATTATGTTTGGATGCATCCGTGAAGATAGTTGGTCCTTTAAGAAGAACTTTAGAAACTTTTTCTTCAAGAATCCATCCCCAATTATGTAATAGTCTGGTTATCTTTATTGGAGACCCATGTGTAAAATTTGGATTAGAGTTGGGAGTCCGGAGTCGGGATCATCTTAATTATTTTCTTCAAAAATTTTCTAACATTTTCTCAGTAAAGCATCATGTCATCTGCAAATAGCAATAAATTTTTGCTAATGTTTATGCTTTCCATTTTTTTTTAAATTGCAATTGCCTGCATGTCTAGAATAAATATACTCCTATACTTATTGGGAGAGGAACTACATGAAAGTAATGTCAACATATTGTTTCACACACACACATACACACACACACACAAGAACCACATGCTTTTGGTGGAGTGGCAGACCTATGATTTCCTGGTAAGGCACTGTTTCTACTAGTACAACGCAGCATTTTTTCTTTAAGTTATCATCTCAGAGATTTGCTTAGGTATTCTTGGAGGCTAAGGAAGTTTTCATAATTTCAGATTTGAAATGATGATGACCGACCCCACAAAAGCAAGAGGCATATAAGTTAAAAAAAAAAAGTGATGTGCAAGAGAGGTTATAGTCACCAAAGAGATGCTATAATATAGGACTTGGTAATACTTTCAATCAGTGACGAAACTCCCTATATCTTTTTGTGTTCCCTCACAATGAGACTTATCCTTGGTTCTAATCTCACAGCAGCCAGCCTAAAGTGAGGGTCTAGGCTGGTGAGAGGAGAAATAATCCCTATATGATTACTTTTATTCCTAAATATAGGATGCTGCATCATTGTACCTAATAGCCAAGTCAGCTTCTTTGTGACTTGAGGCATGCCTATTTTACATTTTATAACTTTGTTTTTCTGGCTCTTTCCTACCTGTCCTCTATTTTATAATCTTGTCTTTTTCCCCTCCTATTCTTTCACTGCCCACTACCCTTAAAAATATCTATCCTGGGCGACTTGCATCAGGACTGAGGATACTAGGAGGGAGTCAAGTGATTTCTTTAGGTTCACAGTCACTATATGTCAGAGGTAGGAATTGAAGCCAAGTGTTCATGACTCAGGGCTAGCTGATTAGTTCCTATACTATCCTACTTCAGATTTTATAAATATATACTATATATAATCTAATACTTCAATAGATCTATCATCTCATCAATGTGCCTAGGTCCTTCAGTGACACAAATTACAACAAATCCATGCTCATTATGTAATGTTTCTCCCCATCAATCAACAAAAAGATTAATTGCCAGCATTTGTCATTTTTTTGGTGATATTTATTCTCCATAATCCTTCATTTATAGCACTTTTGACAAGTTCCAAGCTTTTTCTGAAACAAAACTTGATATTTTTGTTCTAAACAATTTATGGAGAGAATAATAAGAATTTTCCCCCTGTCTTTCAATCCCCACCATTAAAAATTAAAATTAAAACAAACCAAATAATTATATTGAAGTCTCACCTTTTTTGGGGAGGGAGGGTGTTATATATTAATATCTTTTCAGTCAAAGGCTCTGAATCTTTTTCTGCATCATAGAATCCTTTGGTAGTCTGGTGACAATCCTATAAACCCTTTCTAAGAATAAGGTTTTTAAGTATATAAAATAAAATATGTATGATTATAAAGAAACTAATTTCCCCCTCCCCTCTCTCTCTCTAGTTAAAAACCTCTACTTATGGTGCTACTATATTACTAATTACCATGGAATTCTTCAATTTCCCAAAACAGTGAGTTTCTGGATCACTCAAAGGGACATAGTGTCATGGTGTCAGTAGATTCTAATACACTACAAAAAAGGACTTGTACATACAAAAAATGCTGGGTGGGATAACATTATAAGCCATCATTAGCTAACTTACTAACTCCTTTAGTAGCAGAGATTAATTGTAGCTAGTTAAAAGTGAATTTGGCATGGAAAGAAGAAAATGAATATAAAAGACATCTTTGAATATCTCGAAGGTTTGCCTGAAACAGATCCTCTTAAAAGTTTCCCACAAAATAAAAAATTGGTTAAATGTATTTGTTTTATCTCATCTACTTAATGACAAACAAAAAATACAAGCAACTAAGAAGGAGCACAAACGAGAATGGCAGGAGGTGATGAAACGAAAACATAGGTGATAGTCCTTCAAAACTACCACCATTCATTTTTTAAAAGTGCTTAGGATTGTATATGAATGACATTTTCATTTTATATGGTAGAATAGACTTCTGGAAACCAAGAATAGAAAATCTAAAAATTCTATGGCAAAGAGATTGCTCAGTACTATCAGGGTGAAAATAACGTAGTGTGTTCTAGGGGAGAAAAGTACATCTTTGATTCTATCATGAAAGAGACTTAAAAAAAAAGAGAGAAAAGGTAGTGAAATGTAAACAAAATAATTTACCTCAAGAGCGACATGATATATTTCCTACCTAAAGATATTTAACAATCATTTTATTTGAGGAGAGTTGTGATGGCCGAGTTAACACCCTGGATGCTTTAGAATCAGCCAGAGTCAGGATAAGCAAAAGTCCTTGGTCTTTATTCTTGGTCTTAGGGGTAAAAGTGAAGGTAATGGCACAACAATCTCCACACCTTCTTTCTCTCCTTCTATCGCCAAAAAGTAACTCTGGCTTGTCTTACACCACCCTCTAATCCCTCCTA
The DNA here is from genome assembly GCF_902635505.1 of Sarcophilus harrisii. NCBI lineage: Eukaryota > Metazoa > Chordata > Mammalia > Dasyuromorphia > Dasyuridae > Sarcophilus > Sarcophilus harrisii. The sequence continues at coordinate 291,114,686 of NC_045426.1, read as the reverse complement.
CAATTCTTTGTATACACCAACAGATTGAGCCAGTACAGAATAGTGGGAAGGGCCATTTTCCAAGCATATGCTAATAGAGTATTGTCCAATAAGTAATTAGCCTTAAGTGCTCGGTTGTCTAAGTGCACCTACTCAGAGTTTCAGCCCTTTACAAGAGTGGAGCCAAGATGGCAGAGAGTACACAGGTCTCTACATGAGCTCTTCCTGTCCCTCAGATCAATACCAGATCAAGCCTCTGAACTGGTTTTGTAGTAACAGAGCCCAGAAATATTTGGGGTGTAGCAAATTTCCAGCAGAGAATATTTTGAAAGAACTTCAGAAAAGATCTACTTCAATTGGGCACTGAGGAGGGGAGGAAGAGGTGGCTGAGCATAGACACAGTGCAGGGACACAGGGTGGTATGGCATCCATGTACTAGGAAACCTATGGGGAGGCTCTTAGCCAAAATACACATGCATTGCATACTCTGAACTGGTTACAAACCAGTGAATCAGCACATTATCTGTGAGATTCCCAATGCAAATACAAAAGCAAATAGTGAGCCTTTGAACCCCAGAATAAAGCAGGATTGACCATGCCCACTTAGCACAAGAAGGAAGTCAGCAGCACTGGCCCAGGGCAGCATAAAGTCCCTATTGCCTGTAAAGGAAGCTTGGGACAAATCTGAATCTTTTTTTAAAAATGAGCAAAAATGTAAAAAAACAAAACAACAACAACAACAAAAAAAACTTCTGACTACAGATAGCTTTTATGGAGAAAGAGAAGAGTGGATCTCAAACCTTGAGAATCCTAAAGGCAAGTCATCTCCAGATGAAGTCCCAAAGGGTGATATAAGTTGGTCCCCATCTCACAAGGCTGTCTTGGAAGAATTAAAAAAAAATCTTAAAAGAAAGTCAGAAGAAAAATGGTGAAAGGAAATGAGAACTTTGTTAGACAGTTTGGCAAAGGAAACAGAATTTCTCTGAAGAAAATTCCTTAAAAATAGATTTATTGAAATGGGAAAATAATCTTAAGTCCTTACAAAATAGATCTGATGAAATAGAAAAAGAAAATAACTCCTTACAAAATAGATTTAAAAAAGAACCCAATTCATTGAAAAACAGAATTTGTGAAATGGAAAAAAAATTCAATGAACAAAACACATCATTTAAAAGTTCAATTGGCTAAATGCAAAAGAGATTTTAATAAAAGGTAACTAAAGAAAATAATTCACTAAAGATTAGAATTGAACAAATGGAAGTGAATGGCTCAATGAAACTTCAAGAATCCCGTCAAACAAAACAACCATAAAAAGAAAAAAACCAGAAGAAAATGTAAAATACTTCATTCGAAAAATAACTGATCTGGAAAATAGATCTATGAGAGACAATCTCAGAGTTATTGACTTTCTGCAAACCATGATGAAAAAAAAGCCTAGACTTCATCTTTCAGGAAATCGTTAAGGAAAATGGCCCTGATGTCTTAGAACTAGAGAGTAAAATAGCCATTGAAAGAATTCAGCAATCCTGAAACAAAATTCTGGCTAATGTCAGAATTATCAATTCAAAGAGAAAATATTGCAAGCAGCTAGAAAGAAACAATTCAAATATGGAGGAGCCACAATCAGGACCTATTAGCTTCTACTTTAAAAGATTGAATGGATTGGAATATGATATTCTGAAAGGCAAAGGAACTTGGATTGCAGCCAAGAATCAACTATCTAGCAAAATTGAACATTATCTTTCAGGGAAAAAAGATGAACCTTCAACAAAACAGGTGAATTTCATTTATTTCTAATGAAAAGACCAGAACTGAACAGAAAATTTGATCTTGCATTAGTGAACTTGAGAAGCATAAAAAAAGATAAAAATGAAAGAAAAAAATAAACTTCCTTTTAAAAGATAGGAAGCTTATATCCTTATATGGGAAGGTAATATGCTTAACTCTTGAGATCTGTATTTCTGATATGGGTATACTTAGACCATGCAGGTATAATCTGAATTTATTGTAATGATATAAAAAATAAACCAGAGGAGGAAAGATTCTACTAGAAGAAGAGGAAAATGGAGGTTAAATGGGGTAAATTACATCTCATGAAAAGGCAAAAAAGATCTATTACAATTGAAAGAAAGAAGGGGGAGGGTGAGCATTTTATGCATCTTACTCTCATGAGATTTGGCTCAAATATCAGACACATTTAGCTTCACAGAGAAGTTTCCTATAGGAAAGTAAGAGGGGGGGGAAGGGAAAGAAAAGGAAGAGGATAATAGAAGGGAAAACAGAAGTAGAAGGGGAAAAGATAAGAAAATGGGAGGGGCTATAGAGGGAGATGGTAGTCAGAAGCAAAATACTGGGGAGCAGGGAAAGGGAAAAAAAAGAAAAAGTATAACTGGGGGAAATACAGAGTTAATAATTTTAATTGTGAATGTGAATGGAATGAACTCTGGCATAAGAGAAGGTGGACAGCAGATTGGATTAAAAACCAGAATCTTACAATATGTTGTTTATAAGAAACACATTAAATGCAGAGTGATACATTGAGAATAAAGGTAAAAGTCAGAAGCAGAATCTATTATGCTTCAGCTGAAGTAAAAAAAGCAGAGGAAGCAATGCTGATCTCAGATCAAGTAAAGGCAAAAATAGATCTAATTAATAGAGATAAGGAAGAAAACTGCATCTTGTTAAAGAGTACCATAGATAATGAAGTAATATGAATAGTAAACATAGAGGCACCAAGTGGTGTAGCATCTAAATTCTTAAAAGAGAAACTAAGATTGCTGCAAGAAGAAATAGACAGCAAAACTATAATAGTAGGGGAAACACAACATTGCTCTCTCAGCACCTGATAAATCAAATCACAAAATAAATAAGAAAGAAATTAAGAAGGTAAAAAGAATTCTGGAAAAGTTAGGTATGATAGACCTTTGGAGAAAATTGAATGGAGACAGAAAGAAATGTTTTTTTTTTTTTTTTTTTTTTTGTTAATACTTGGAACCTGTATAAAAATGGACCATGTATTAGGGCATAAAAACCTCAAAATAAAATACAGAAAGGCAGAAATAGTAAATGCATTTTTTTAGATCGTGATTCAATAAAAATTACTTGCAATAAAAGGCCAGGAGAAAATAGATAAAAAATTAATTAGAAACTAAATAATCTAATCCTAAAGAATGAATGGATGAAACAACAAATCATAGACACAATTGACAATTTCATCAAGAAAATGACAATAATGAGACAACGTAACCAAAATTTATGGGATGCAGCCAAAGCAGTTTTTTTTTCATTTTTTATACCTTTTTATTTACAAGATATATGCAAGAGTAATTTTCCAGAATTGACAAATGCAAAACCTTTTCTTCCAATTTTTCCCCTTCTTCCCCCACCCCACCCCCCCAAATGGCAGGTAGACCCATACATGTTAAATATGTTAAACTATATGTTAAATACAATATATGTATATATATATATCCATACAGTTATTTTGCTGCACAAGAAGAATCAGACTTTGAAAAAATGTACAATTAACCTGTGAAGGAAATAAAAAATGCAAGCAGACAAAAACAGAGGGATTGGGAATGCTATGTAGTGGTTCACACTCATTTCCCAGAGATCTTTTGCTGGGTGTAGCTGGTTAGATTCATTATTGAACAAATGGAACTGATTTGGTTCATCTTATTATGAAGAGAGCCACGTCCATCTGAATTGATCACCATATACTATTGTTGTGGAAGTATATAATGATCTCCTGGTCCTGCTCATTTCACTCAGCATCAGTCAGGTAACTCTCTCCAGGCCTTTTTGAAATCATCCTGCTGGTCATTTCTTACAGAACAATAATATTCCATAAGATTCATATACCATAATTTATTCAGCCATTCTCAAATTGATGGGCATCCATTCAGTTTCCAGTTTTGGGCCAGTACAAAGGGCTGCCACAAACATTTTTGCATATATAGGTTTCTTTCCCTTCTTTAAGATCTCTTTGGGATATAAGTCCAGTAGTAACACTGCTGGATCAAAGGATATGTAGAGTTTGATAATTTTTTCAGCATAGTTCCAAATTACTGTCCAGAATGGCTGGATGTATTCACAATTCCACCAACAATGTATCAGTGATCCAGTTTTCCCAATATCCCCTCCAACATTCAGCATTATCTTTTTCTGTCATCCTAACCAATTTGACAGGAGTGTAGTGGTATCTCAGAGTTGTCTTAATTTGCATTTCTTTGATTAATAATGATTTGGAGCATCTTTTCATATGGCTAGAAATAGTTTCAATTTCTTCATCTGAAAATTGTCTGTTCATAACCCCAAAGTTTTTAAAGAAAGTTTTGTGTCTCTAGATGTTTACTTGAATAGAATGAAGAGAAGATCAATGTATTGGGCATGCAACTAAGAAAGCTAAAAAAAAAAAAGAACAAATTAAAAACCCCCAATTAAATACCAAATTTGAAATTCTGAAAATAAAAAGAAGATTAATAAAATTCAAAGTAAGAAAACTATTTAATTAATAAACAAAAAGAGCTGGTTTTATGAGAGAAAAAAGCCAAGAAAATAGAAAAACTTTTAGTTAATTTGATTAGAAAAAGGAAAAAATAAAATAAAATTGTTACTATTAAAAATGAAAAGGGAGAACTTTCCATGAATGAAGAGGAAATTAGTACAGTAATTATGAGTTATTTTTGCCCAACTTTATTTCAATAAATCTGAAAACCTAAGTGAAATGGAGGAATATTTACAAAAATATAGAATTCCCAGATTAACAGAAGAGAAAATAAATTGCTTAAATAGTCCCATTTTAGAATAAGAAATTTAACAAGCTATTAATTAATTCCCTAAGAAAAAAATCTCCAGAGCCAGATGGATTTACATATGAATTCTACTAAACATTTAAAGAACAATTAATTCCAATACTATGCAAACTATCTGAAAACATAGGGAAAGAAGGAGTTCTACCAAATTCCTTTTATGACACAGATATGATGCTGATACGGAACCAGGTAGAGTCAAAACAGAGAAAAAAAAATATAGACCAATTTCCCTAATAAATAGTGATGCTGAAATCTTAAATAAAATATTAGCAAAGAGATTACAAGTTATCCCTAGGATACAAATTAAATCCACATAAATCATTAGTATTTTTATATATTCCCAACAAAGTCGAGCAGCAAGAGATACAAAAAGAAACTCCACCCAAAGAGATACTAAAGAAGAGAAAGGGATCTGTATGTGCCAAAATGTTTGTGGCAGCCCTCTTTGTAGTGGCTAGAAACTGGAAAATGAATGGATGCCCATCAATTGGAGAATGGTTGGGTAAATTATGGTATATGAATGTTATGGAATATTATTGTTCTGTACGAAATGACCAGCAGAAGCTTGGAGAGACTTACATGAGCTGATGCTAAGTGAAATGAGCAGAACCAGGAGATCATTATATACCTCAACAACGATACTGTATGAGGACATATTCTAATGGAAGTGGATTTCTTTGACAAAGAGAAGATCTAACTCAGTTTCAATTGATCAAGGATGGACAGAGGCAGCTACACCCAAAGAAAGAACACTGGAAAATGAATGTAAACTGCTTGCATTTTTGTCTTTCTTTCCAGGTTATTTATACCTTCTGAATCCAATTTGAAGGAAGAGGAAGAGTAATTTATGGAGTTATGGACATCAACTGCTCTCTTGATCAGTGGAATCATTTACCTATGCAACACCGGAACTGTGCTAAAAAATAATTAAAGATGAAATGTTTCTAATTTTACTTTAATTTTGTTGCACAAATAAAGTCTATTATTTTGTTAGTTCTTCAGTTTAACAGACCTTCTCTTTTGAGATGTCACTCTTTTCCAAATTTGATCTTTTCCTCTTTTCACATAATCTATGAAACACAGAAAACACATCGTGTATAATTCTCAAACTTTGGTCTATATTTTGTATGAATTAACTCTATTTTAAAATATTAAAGGATACATGAATAATTGAAATAAGGCATTTATAAAAATAAAATTTACATGAAAATATTGTACATATGTTAAATTAACTTAAACATCATATAAGACATACAATGATTACTGCCATTTTATAATCCCAAATAGGACATATTGGGCACACTTTTTTTTTGTCAGGATCTCTTTTTTCAATTTCAGTTCTTTTCAATTTCAATTTCATTCCCCTTTCCTCACCCCAATCTTTTATTGAAATTTCTTCTTTGGACCTTCCTGAGATGCCGTGGGGACAAGAACCAAATGCAAATCCTTTCTTAATATCGTGGTGACCACTGGTTTTGAGAAGGAAATTTTTTATTATATAGTCAATCCCTTATAGAAGCTTTTATTTATTTATTTGTTTGGTTGGTTATTTAGTGTCAACTACTTCTCAAACAACATCTTACACGAAGTTTCTTTCTGGGTGTATTTACACAGACATTTGTGTAAATACCATGGTTACATTGACTAGGCTTTAAAATTTTTACCTACAGTGTTAAATGAACTAATGTCCTTAATGAGAGGACTTCCAATTCAGTACTACACAGAGTAAGTGGGAGGCGGATGTTTGGCTGCAGCTACTTGCAGAATGGGGATAGAAAACAAAACTTGTGAAGCAGCAGTCCCAGTTGGAGGATTCTAAACAGCCGCTTTGGGAGTAGGAAATAAAAATGAAACAGGAAATCAGGAGGGCTTAGGGACTTTTCTAGCTGGACTTCACTGAGAAGCATATTGTTTGAAACATGGGGATGGAGGGCTTGGAAGCACAGGGGTGGCGCTTTGGACGTCAGCTCCTCAGTGGAGGTATAGGGGCATGAGAGACTACACATAACCTCGGGAACAGGAGTAGCATAATCTAACAGACGCAGCAGCATCAAGCTCATTGGGCTGTGGAAGAAGGCACAGCTAAGCCTAGAGGGACATTTGGGAGCCACCAGAAGCTACAGGCACGCAAAGTGGGGTGGTCACAAGGTGGTCTTGTCCAACCAGCTAAGTGAAGTCAAATATCCTTCTGAGAGGGGTGGGAGAAAAGGAGCACCACCTTTGGAGTCATTAGACACGAGTTCAAACCCCAGTTCTGCTACTTAGAACCTGTATGACCTTGGGCAAGTAATTTTCCCTCTTCCGTTTTCAATTTCCTCAATGATAAAACGAGTACCATCAACTCTACAATCTCTACAGCATTAACTGAGATGAAGAATTAGGATGGAGGCTGTCTCCGAGTATTTGAGGCCTAGACTTGATCTGCTTGGCTTCGGGAGTGGCGTGGGGGTGGAGATGGCAAGCAGATCCAGGATCAATGGGTTTAGGTTGCAGAAATATTTTTAGGCTAGGTTTCTTTCATATATAAAGGAAAAACTTCCTTTTGAGCAGAGGACTTCGTAGAAAGTACAATTGGGCTGCTTCGGGAGCAGATGTATTTTCTCTCTCCGCAAAAGCTTGTTTGGGATGTTGTAGCAGGGATTTTAGTTGAAGTACGAGCCGAGCTAGTCTCTTTGGTCCCTTCCAACACCAAGATTCCATAAAGTGAGAGGATACGCGAGAGAAAAGCAGTCGCAATTTCCCCTCCACCAAGCGTGGGGACGTTGGGAAAGTAGAGCGAATTCCTGAATGTGAAATGGAAGCAGTGCCTCCTTTCCCGGACCGCAGGAGTAAGGTTGCAGGTTCGGTGGGACGCCAGGACCGCGGCTGCAGAGTACAGCTGTTCCTAGGTGGGAGCAGGGAGCAGAGAGCAGGGAGCGGCGGCGGGCTCTCACCTAGCTCGAGCTCCCGCCCGGCCCAGAGAGAGCTGCCACCGCCCTTTCAGTCCCGAAGCGCCGCCTTCTCCCCTTTCCTCCCCGCCTTTCTCCCGCCCCCACTCGCAACTCTCGGCCCGGCTCAGCACAGCCGGGGCCATGGCGCCCTTCAGGCAGAAAGAAGCTGGCTGGGGTGGAAAAGAGCAGCAGCCCCCTCGGCGGCCGAACCCCGAGAATTGAAAGCTCTGCACCTCGGAGCCGCAGCCCTGGCCAGTGAGTTGCTGTGGCTGCCGCCCAGGATTTATCCTTTCCCCAAGGGGCTCCGAGCGGCCCTGCGAACTACACCACTTTTCCTCCTCCTTGGAAAGGGAAGGAGGGGGGGAAAACCCAGAGCAATAGCAGCGGAATAAAAAGCGGCGGGCACTGCGGGATCTCTCTCTCGGTGCCCCCGCCTACTCTCTTCCCTCCGCCCCCATCCCAGGCTCCGGGCTATTCTAAGAGGGAGGAAACGGCGCGTCACTCTCTGGAGGAAAGTATTTCACCTATTGAGCAAAAGCTGCCTGGAAGCAGCCGCTGTAGCGGTAGCCCTGTTACATACAGCCTCACAGCAACCCCACAGCAGCCCGGGCTCTACGAGTTTCCTTTGCCATGGAAAGCAGGACCGGGACTAGGGGCGGGAGGACCACAACCCAGTCTATCTTGACTGCCGCGGTTTAGACACCCAGATTACCCGACACCAAACTGGGGAGAGAAAGGTAAGCGGCTGTAACCTCTGTCCCTTTTCCGGGGGTGCTTTACCCCCCGACGGGATTAACCATGTAGACAGACCCGGCGACGAGTTCGTCTAGTTCACAACTAGCCAACCGCAGCCTGCTGGGCTGAGTGTAGTGAGGGAGCACGTTGGGGATTCCGGGTGAATCAATAACCCTCCCCCTCTCAGCCCCCACTCGGCCGGGTTCGCCTCCCTTTGCTGACTCCCTTCCTTTCGGGATTAGGAGTAACTGGATTCCCCATGAAGTGAACCCACTCCTTTGAAAAGATTAGTTGGGGAATTGTCTCCATAGTAGTTTTTATCTAGTTTTCTGGAAAGGAAACAATGGGCCTTTTAAAATTCATGTGGACAGTCTTAAACTCTAGGAGCCGGGGAGCAAAAGGGGATGTGGAAATAAACCTCACAGGAAGCCGGCTTCTGGGGAAGATTGTTGGAATGCATTGTGTGTATGTGTGTGTATACACACACACACACACACACACATACGTGTGTTTGATGGCTCTGTCCTGTTGCTAATTTGATGGGAGTTTTTTTTTTTTTTTTTTTTTTTTTTTTTTGGTAGTTTGCAATAGACTAGATCTCAAATTTGGAAGATTTTTGAGAATTAAATATTCCAACTTCATATATTGTTGAATTTTAGATAAGATTGAAAGGAACAGGACCAAAATTGTAGCGGTACTTACTTTTACCTGATTTCTAAAGTCAATCTTTACTTTGTTGTACTGAACGTATTGAAGGACTGAAGGGGGTTGCTCTCTGGACTACAGTGAACTCCATATGCCTTTTCGCCACAGGCTAGGAGAACAGGCCGACAGGCTTCTTCTCATAATGTGTTTTGAGTTAAATAGCACAGATCATGGGACTTCACACGCTGAAGAACTCATAGGGATAAGTGAGTACAACTCTGTTTCTTAGTTTCCTCATGTATAAGACGAAAAATAAATTCCTTTACTTCTTCCACATCAAGCCTAGTGGCCAGACCAGGACTAAGAGTCTGACTCCAAGTTTCCTTTAGCTTGTTTTGCTAAAGCATTAACGGATTAAAACCAATCCATTTCTTGGTTTATTCCAGACATGAGGAACTAACTTTTTGAGGTCCACATTCTTAGTGCAATTAGAAATTGACAGCAGAAGTACATAATATAAGTATTTAAGATGCACCATTGTTATAGATTGTGCATATCAAAAGGAACAATTGAGATTAAGAGAAGATACACGTTGAGGACAGCTGGCCTGAGCTGAATTTAAAATGCAGTAAGAAACTTTATTTTGAACATGTAGAAACTTAAACTCAATCATATGTTGTGATTCTTTAATAGCAGAATTTTATTGATCTTTTGTTTTCTTTTCATTAGCATTCACAAAGCATTCAGGGCCATCTCCAGTTGTCCTGATATATATCTTGTCACTGGAGCAAGATGGCTTTGGAGAAGAGTGAGTCTGGTGACTTTGCACAGAACTTCTCTCACTTAAATCCAATTCACTTGCAAGTCATAGCATCATCTATCTGATGTCATGCTCTTCTTCGAGAATTAAGGAAAAACCATGATCTGTAAGTAGTGGAGTGCCCTACTGAGATAGTAGAAGCTGTCTTTGTATTAGATTTGAAGTCCCATCCAGGCATCTAGATAGAGTAGAGGCCAGTTCCACCAGAGCAGCACAGCTTCTTCCCTCCTTTTTCTTCCTCCCTCCCTCTCTAGCTCTGATCTCCACTACTGTCCTTATAGAGTAAATTTTAATCACAGAAATTTAATCGCTTAAATTTTGATTACAGAAACCTTGCTAGATAGCTTGGAATTTAAAGGGCTAGATCTCTTCCTTAAGGACCTGGCCTTAAACCCAAATCACTCTGGCTCTCATTGATTGGCCAATAGGAGGCTCCAACTCAAGTCTCACTTGGTCATTGTTTGGGCCTTGATTAATGCAGAGTGAATTTGATTAGCAATTGTTTCTGTTTTGGCCAGAAACCATGAAGGTTTTACCTTTTTAGATTCCTTCTTCTCCCCCTTCCCCCCCCCCCCCCCCCCCCCGTTTTTTTTTTTTTTTTTTTTAAACATTAGATAAAAGAGGCCATTCTTTGCTTCAGGGACTTGTTAAAAAGAACAAAAAACCTTTGCTTAAAAATGCCAAGGTCTCCCACTGCATCCAGTGTCATCTCTTAATATCTTTCCATTTGATCCAGATGACTGTAGAAGTGAGGCCAGTGACTTTGCATAGTTCTCCCCCTCTTAAAATACAATTCACTTGCAAATCATGGCATCATCTTCCAGATGTCATAGTCCCTTTTGAGAGGGAAGGACAAACAACAACTATTGTTAGTGATATATAAGAATGCTGATGACTTTTGTGGATTTATTTTGTATCCTGCAACTTTACTAAAGGTGTGGATTGCTTCTAATAGCTCTTTAGTAGAATCTCTGGGGCTCTCTAAGTATATCATCATATCATCAGCAAAGAGTGATAATTTGGTTTCCTCATTGCCTATTCTTATTCTTTTAATCTCTTTCTCAACTCTTATTGCCAAAGCTAGCATTTCTAATACAATATTAAATAGTATCGATGATAGTGGGCAACCTTGTTTCACTCCTGATCTTATTGGGAATACTTGCGATTTGTCCCCATTACATATGATGCTTACTTCTGGTTTTAAATAGACGCTACTGATTATTTTAAGGGAAAATCCATTTATTCCTATACTCTCAAGTATTTTTTAATAGGAATGGATGTTGGATTTTATCAAATGCTTTTTCTGCATGTATTGAGATGATCATATGGTTTTTGTTATTTGGTTATTAATATGGCCACTTATATGGCCACTTATACTGATAGTTTTCCTAATATTGAACCAGCCCTGCATTCCTAGTATAAATCCTACTTGATTGTGGTGTATTATCCTGGGGATGATTTTCTGTAGTCTTTTTGCTAATATCTTATTTAAGATTTTAGCATCAATATTCATTAGGGAGATTGATCTATAATTTTTTTTCTCTGTTTTCAACCTACCTGGTTTAGGTATCAGTACCATGTCTGTGTCATAAAAGGAATTTGGTAGGACTCCTTCATTCCCTAGTTTTTCAAATAGTTTATAAAGCATTGGGGCTAATTGTTCTTTGAATGTTTGGTAGAATTCACATGTAAATCCATCTGGTCCTGGGGATTAATTTTTAGGGAGTTGATTAATAGCTTGTTCTATTTCTTTTTCTGAAATGGGACTATTTAAGCAATTTACTTCCTCCTCTGTTAATCTGGGAAGCCTATATTTTTGGAGGTAGTCATCCATTTCATTTAGTTATCAAATTTATTGGCATAAAGTTGGGCAAAGTAACCCTTTATTATTTCTTTAATTTCCTCTTCATTGGTGGAAAGTTCTTCCTTTTCATTTTTAAGACTACTAATTTGATTTTCCTCTCTTCTTTTTTCTAATCAGAGTTATCAAAGGTTTATCAATTTTATTGGTTTTTTTCATAAAACCAACTCTTAGTTTTATTTATTCAGTAGTTTTTTACTTTCAATATTATTAATTTCTCCTTTTAATTTTAGAATTTCAAGTTTGGTAATTGGTTGGGGGTTTTTAATTTGGTCTTTTTCTAGCTTTTTAAGTTGCAAGCCCAATTCATTGATCTTCTCTTTGTCTGTTTTATTCAAGTAAGCCTCTAAGGATATAAAATTTCCCCTTATTACCGCTTTGTCTGCATCCCACAAATTTTGGTATGATGTCTCATTGTTGTCATTATCTTGAATGAAATTATTGTGTCTATAATTTGCTGTTTCACCCAATCATTCTTTAAGATGAGATTATTTAGTTTCCAATTACTTTTTGGTCTATTTACACCTAACTTTTTGTTGAATGTAGTTTTCATTGCATCGTGATCTGAAAAGAAAGCATTTACTATTTCTGCCTTCCTCCATTTAATTTTGAGGTCTTTATGTCCTAATATATGGTCAATTTATGTGTAGGTTCCATGAACTGCTGAGAAGAAAATATACTCCTTTCTGTCACCATTCAGTTTTCTCAGAGATCTATCATATCTAATTTTTCTAATATTCTATTTACCTCTTTAATTTCTTTCTTATTTGTTTTGTGATTTGATTTATCTAAATTTGAGAGTGCAAGATTGAGATCTCCCACTATTATAGTTTTGCTGTCTATTTCTTCTTGCAACTCTCTTTAACTTCTCCTTTAGGAAGTTAGATGCTATACCACGTGGTCATATATGTTTAATATTGATATTGCTTCATTGTCTATAGTACCCTTTAGCAAGATATAGTTTCCTTCCTTATCTCTTTTAATTAGATCAATTTTTGGTTTTGCTTGATCTGAGATAAGGATGACTTCCCCTGCTTTTTTGACTTCACTTGAAGTATAATAGATTCTGCTCCAGCCTTTACCTTTACTCTGTATGTATCTCCCTGTTTTAAATGTGTTTCCTGTAAACAACATATTGTAGAGTGCTGACTTTTGATCCAGTCTGTTATCCGCCTCCTCTTTATGGGAGAGTCATCACATTTACGGTTGAAATTACTAATTCTGTATTTCCTGCTATCCTAATATCCCCAGATTATGCTTTTCTTTTTCTTGCCCTCCTTCTCCCAATCTGTAGTATTAAACTTATTGGTCCCCCTTGCATCACGCAGCTCTCCCTGTTTAGGATCCCTCCCTCCTCCCTTTGAATCCATTCCCCTTTCTTGTACCCTTCCCTTATTACTCTTTTTCCTTTTCCCTTTTCCTCTCCCACTTTTTAATGAGGTGAGAGAAGATTCTCTGTAAAACAAATATGTCAATTATTTCCTCTTTGAGCCAACTCTGATGAGAGTAGGATTCACACAATGTTCCTCTCCCTCTCTAAGTTCCCTCAGATATAATAGGTTTCCTTTGCCTCATCGTCGCATATAGTTTTCCTTTTTTTAATCTCCCTTTCCCTTTTTCTGACACTATCCCCTTTCCATTTCTATTTTCCTTTTTTATGTTATATCAATAAAATCAAATTATGCATGTGGTTTTTATGTATATCCACAACAGAAATACAGTTCTCAAGAGTTCCTTTTACCTTTTTCTACTTCTCTTGAATCCTGTTGTTGGAGATCAAATTTTTTTTTTTTTTTTTTGTGGTCGAAGGCATAATTATGATTTAATCAAGATAAAATTCTATGCCTTTAGTAATTAGCCACTAAATGGTTTGTAGCTACAATGGAAGGAAATATGAAAGTTGTTCATTTCTTTGCTGAGTTTGTCCCCAAAAGGAACAAGAGGTTACCTCTTAGAATGTTTTGATGTTATTGAGCTATGAGCTATGACTCCTGAGAGTGTTTTTTTTTTTTTTTTTAATAGCCTTTTATTTATAGGTTATATGTATGGATAACTTTACAGCATTGACAATTGCCAAATGTCTTCTTCCAGTTTTTCCCCTCCTTCCCCCCATCCCCTCCCCCAGATGGCAGGATGACCAGTAGATGTTAAATATAATAAAATATAAATTAGACACACAATAAGTATACACGACCAAAGCGTTATTTTGTTGTACAAAAAGAATCAGACTCTGAAATATTGTACAATTAGCCTGTGAAGGAAATCAAAAATGCAGGTGGGCAAAAATATAGGGATTGGGAATTCAATGTAATGGTTTTTAGTCATCTCCCAGAATTCTTTCGTTGGGCATAGCTGGTTCAGTTCATTACTGCTCTATTGGAACTAATTTGTTTCATCTCATTGCTGAGGATGGCCAGGTCCATCAGAATTGGTTGTCATATAGTATTGTTGTTGAAGTACATAATGATCTCTTGGCCCTGCTTGTGTCACTCAGCATCAATTCGTGTAAGTCTCTCCAGGCCTTTGTGAAATCATCCAGTTGGTCATTTCTTACAGAACAATAATATTCCATAATATTCATATACCACAATTTATTCAGCCATTCTCCAACTGATGGGCATCAATTCAGTTTCCATTTTGTAGCTACTACAAAGAGGGCTGCCACAAACATTCGTGCACATACAGGTCCCTTTCTCTTCTTTATGATCTCTTTGGGATATAAGCCCAGTAGTAACAGTGCTGGATCAAAGGATATGATTTAGGCCAGTTTCAATAGTCTTGTGATGAAGAGAGCCATCTGCACCTTGCGAGAGGACTGTGGGTACAGAGTGTGGGTCACAACATAGTATTTTCACTCTTTATAAAAAGTTTTGGCATTTTTGCACATGTGGGTCCCTTTTCCTCCTTTAAGATCTCTTTGGGATATAAGCCCAGTAGAAACACTGCTGGGTCAAAGGGTATGCACAGTTTGATAACTTTTTGAGCATAGTTCCAAATTGCTCTCCAGAATGGTTGGTTGTATTCACAGTTCCACCAACAATGTATTAGTGTCCCTGTTTTCCCACATCCCTTCCAACATTCTGCATTATCTTTCCCTGTCATTCTAGCCAGTCTGACAGGTGTGTAGTGGTATCTCAGAGTTGTCTTAATTTGTATTTCTCTGATTAATAATGACTTGGAGCATCTTTTCATATGACTAGAAATAGTTTCAATTTCTTCATCTGAGAATTGTCTGTTCATATCCTTTGACCATTTTTCAATTGGAGAATGGCTTGATTTTTTATAAATTAGAGTCAATTCTCTATATATTTTGGAAATGAGGCCTTTATCAGAACCTTTGACTGTAAAAATATTTTCCCAGTTTATTGCTTCCCTTCTAATCTTGTCTGCATTAGTTTTGTTTGTACAAAAACTTTTCAGTTTGGTATAATCGAAATTTTCTATTTTGTGATCAGTAATGATCTCTAGTTCTTCTTTGGTCATAAATTCCTTCCTCTTCCACAGGTCTGAGAGGTAAACTATCCTGTGTTCCTCTAATTTATTTATAATCTCATTCTTTATGCCTAGGTCATGAACCCATTTTGACCTTATCTTGGTGTACGGTGTTAAGTATGGATCAATGCCTAGTTTCTGCCATATTAGTTTCCAATTTTCCCAGCAATTTTTGTCAAACAGTAAGTTCTTATCCCAAAAGCTGGGGTCTTTGGCTTTGTCAAACACTAGGTTGCTATATTGTTGACTGTTTTGTCCTTTGAACCTAACCTATTCCACTGATCAACTAATCTATTCCTTATCCTATACCAAATGGTTTTGTTAACTGCTGCTCTATAATATAATTTTAGATCTGGTACAGCTAAGCCACCTTCATTTGATTTTTTTTTTTTCCCATTAATTCCCTTGAAATTGTTGACCTTTTGTTTTAACATATGAATTTTGTTGTAATTTTTTCTAGGTCATTAAAATAGTTTTTTTGTAGTCTGATTGGTATAGCGCTAAACCAGTAGATTAGTTTAGGTAGTATTGTCATCTTTATTATATTTGCTCACCCTATACAAGAGCATTTAATATTTTTCCAGTTGGTTAGATCAGACTTAATTTGTATGAAAAATGGCTTGTAATTTTGCTCATAAAGTTTCTGATTTTCCCTTGGCAGATAGATTCCTAAGTATTTTATACTATCAGTAGTTACTTTAAATGGAATTTCTCTTTGTAACTTTTGACTGTTGCATTTTGTTAGTGATATATAAGAATGCTGATGATTTATGTGGGTTTATTTTATAACCAGCAACTTTGCTAAAGTTGTGGATTATTTCTAATAACTTTTTAGCAGAATCTCTGGGGTTCTCTAAGTATACCATCATGTCATCGGCAAAGAGTGATAATTTGGCTTCCTCATTGCCTACTCTAATTCCTTTAATCTCTTTCTCAACTCTTATTGCCAAAGCTAGCATTTCTAATACAATATTGAATAGTAACAGTGATAGTGGACAGCCTTGTTTCACTCCTGATCTTATTGGGAATGATTTGTTTTCCCCCATTACATATGATGCTTACTGATGGTTTTAAATAGATGCTGCTGATTATTTTAAGGAAAAGTCCATTTATTCCTATACTCTCAAGTGTTTTTAATAGGAATGGATGTTGGATTTTATCAAATGCTTTTTCTGCATCTATTGAGATGATCATATGGTTTTTGTTAATTTGGTTATTAAAATGGCCAAAATATATTGATAGTTTTCCTGATATTGAACCAGCCCTGCATTCCTGGTATAAATCCTACTTGATCATAGTGTATTATCCTGGGGATGATTTTCTGTAGTCTTTTTGCTAATATCTTATTTAAGATTTTAGCATCAATATTCATTAGGGAGATTGGTCTATAATTTTCTCTGTTTTCAACCTACCTGGAAATTTTTTGTTTATGTCTGGTTTTTTCTTTAGAAACAAATGGAGTTCTTCTGTTTCATTAAATGTCCATCTTCTTCCATGGAAAAAAAAAAGCTCAGCTCAGCTGGGTAGTTTATTCTTGGCTGCATTTCAAGTTCTTTTGCCGTTTGGAATATCAGATTCCAGGCCCTTTGATCCTTTAATGTTGCGGCAGCCAGATCTTGCATGACCCTTATTGTGGCACCTTGGTATTTGAATTGTTTTTTCCTGGCTGCTTGTAATATTTTTTCTTTAGTCTGAAAATTATGAAATGTGGCCACAATATTCCTCAGAGTCTTTATTTTAGGGTATTTTTCAGAAGGTGTTCGATTAATTCTTTCAACACCTATTTTACCTCCCGGTTTTATTGCTTTTGGGCAGTTCTCTTTCATGATTTCCTGTAAAATGGTATCTAGGCTCTTTTTTTCATCATAATTTTCGGGTAGTCCAATGATCCTCAGGTTATCTCTCCTAGATCTGTTTTCCAGGTCTGTTGTTTTTCCAAGTAAATATTTGACATTTTTTTCCAATCTTTCATTTTATTTTGGTTTTGCTTGATTGATTCTTGATGTCTCAATGAATCAGTCATTTCTATTTGTCCAGTTCTGATTTTTAGTGACTCTAATTTATAAGAAATCAAACCATTCTCCAGTTGATAAATGGTCAAAGGATATGAACAGACAATTCTCAGACGAAGAAATGAAACTATTTCTATCCATATGGAAAGGTGCTCTAAGTCATTATTAATCAGAGAAATGCAAATTAAGACAACTCTGAGAATCCACTACACACCTGTCAGATTGGCTAGAATGACAGGGAAAGATAATGTGGAATGTTGGAGGGGATGTGGGAAAACAGGGACACTGATACATTGTTGGTGGAACTGTGAATACAACCAACCATTCTGGAGAGCAATTTGGAACTGTGCTCAAAAAAGTTATCAAACTGTGCATACCCTTTGATCCAGCAGCATTTCTACTGGGCTTATGCCCCAAAGAGATACTAAAGAAGGGAAAGGGACTTGTATGTGCCAAAATGTTTGTGGCAGCCCTGTTTGTAGTGTCTAGAAGCTGGGAAATGAATGGATACCCATCAGTTGGAGAATGGTTAAGAAAATTGTGGTATATGAATGTTATGGAGTATTATTGTTCTGTAAGAAATGACCAGCAGGATGAATACAGAGAGGCTTGGAGAGATTTACATGAACTGATGGTAAGTGAAATGAGAACCAGGAGATCATTATATACCTCAACAATGATACTGTATGAGGATGTATTCTAATGGAAGGGGATTTCTTCGACAAAGAGATCCAACTCAGTTTCAATTGATCAAGGATGGACAGAAGCAGCTACACCCAAAGAAAGAACACTGGGAAATGAATGTAAACTGCTGGCATTTTTGTCTTTCTTCTCAGGTTATTTTTACCTTCTGAATCCAATTCTTCCTGTGCAAAAAGTAAACTGTTCGGTTCTGCTCACATATATTGTATCTAGGATACACTGTAACATATTTAACTTGTATAGGACTGCTTGCCATCTGGGGAAGGAGGGGAAGGCAGGGAGGGGAGAAAACGGAACAGAAGTGAGTGCGAGGGATAATGTTGTAAAAAAAAAAACTACCCAGGCATGGGCTCTGTCAATAAAAATTTTTTTTTAAAAAAAGTGTATATTGATATCCTGAGCTTCCTTGCTAATGCAAGTCACAACGGAATGCATTTACAATTATCCATTTTCTCTTTAACCTTTGATTCTCCCTATCGTGTGATTAATTCCTTCTTCCTAGAAACATACCTGGATCATTTTGTGTGGGATGTAGAAGACTCTTACTCAAAATAACCACTCAGAGATCACTCAGTAGAAAGCATAAAGATTGTTTATTAAAACCTCCAGAGGATGAGTTGTGCTATCATGAGATAAGGGAAAGAGAAAGCTCGCGGTAGGGGGGCTAAAGAAGTAGTAAAGATACACAGCTTTTATACAAAAGATTACATCATAAGTAAGAGAGCATTGAGAAGGGGAGGGGGAAAGTGTTTAATTGGTTGTTGCTATCCAGAGAGATTAGAATGGAAGGTTTCTGTTTCCCCAAAATCACCTGAGTTTTAGGAAATAGAAAATGAGGTCTTCAAGCTTCAGATAATTAGACAGTGGTCAAGCTAATAAACTAAATATTGATAAATGTCAAATATTGATAAATGTCATCAGCTTAGGTTAAGTAAATATGTTTATAGCTGACCAAGGCTCAAGTAAATATGGACCTGCCCATATTATACAGGTCATAGGGGAAACACAGAAATAAAGAAAATAAAATTCAGAAAAAAATTCACACATTCCTGTAAGTTCTTCACCTTATCTCTATTCCACACAATTCCCTCCTTGTAATATGTAAATGATTTTTATCATATACCTATGAAGAACTTACACACTGTTCAAAATCAGTTACTATATCTATACATTGTTTATCACGTTCACCATCAAGATCATCCCTCTCTAATATATTCCAGCCTTTTCTCTGAAGAATCATTTTAATAGCATCTTCTGTATGCAATATTTTGAGAGGGAGCATTGTACTATTCTGGTTATTAATGTAATTATACAAGGTAGACATAGTGGCAACAGAATAATACCACCAATTGCAGTAAGTCCATACCATAAAAATTGCTTCCACTAACTGTCTTGGAAACATTTATCACAGAACAGATTGGCATTTGGCAGAAATAAAAATACAAAGATAAATGAACAAATATGACAATCTAGGGAAACTGAGGCACAACATCACACACTTTCTTTCTGAATATTTGAATTTTTGAAGCACTCCCCTAGATACCTGGGAGGTCTCAGCACCATAATTTTGACCAACCCAATGTAAGAATTTATGGCAAAGGCAAGTCTCTTCCTGACAACTCCTGAGTTATCAACAATACAAAGGTCCTGATCTCAGCCAGAGAATCCAGTTTGAGATGGACAGTTCAACTGTGTTAGGTGGTCTTAAGACATTTGTGTACTTAACTCAGCTTCTGCTTGTATAGGAAGTAGCAGTGCTCAAGACAGTCATGCTGCCCATGCTAGGAGGGGCACTCCAAGTTTGTCAGGAATTCCAAAGGAGGGAAAGAGTGAGGCCTGGAGTAGCTCCACCTGTCCCCTCTGATAGAATAGGAGCTGCTACTAGGATCCAGAAAGGATTTCTGAGCAGAAGGCAGACAAATCCCGAACTTTAGAGGCTTGATCTCAAAACTGCAATGTCCTTTGAAAATGCTGAGATGCCAATTAAGAAACTGGGATCACAGGGTTGGAGACTGCCAGTCCCAAGACATATGTCTATATCTTGGATATTTCCTAAAAACAAGCAATCAGAGAATAGTCTGCCAGAGCAATTTCAACAGAATAAAGGATTTCAAAGCTAAAGCATCAAATAACCATCCCACATATAAAGTTACTATACATTCATAACAGCAATAGTTACACAATTTAACAATTTCCATCCCAAATCTTAAACACACAGTAATACACTTGTATTTTTGACAACAATTCATCAACCACTTTCCTACTTCCCCCATATCAGTCCAAATTACATTAAGAGCATGGGCGATGGTCTCAATCTAAGCTGCTTCAGGCTGAGAAATGGGCAAAGGCTCTCATCCATGCAGGGGTTTAGGTGTGGTGTGCAGACAGCTACCAAAGCTTCAGATGGGCTGATCCATGTCTCAGAAGAGGTTCAATAATCTGTAATTTGATCAAAATCTAGAACAACAAGAAAATCAAATCTAACAAGGTTAGATCAGTCTGAGATAGAAAGACTTGATTCAGCAGACTGCTGCCAACTGTGAAGAGCCAGCAGCTGAGTTTGCTTCACATGGCAGGCAAATGGCTGTCAGCTATATTCCCAATAAATAGAACAGTAGTTAGATTTCATAGACCATTGTTAACTGTCCTTTTATCATTTAGAAACCTTTTGAAAAAACACTTAAATATCATAAACACAATATCCAGTAACAGACAGATGACTAGCCTAAATACTTATTTGCCTAAGCATTTAGGATATAATGATTACATATAATTAGATTAGAAATAACAAGGTATGACATAATTGAATTGCATTAACAGTTTCTATTAAACATTGCTCTGATCATAGAAATCAGTCATAGGAAGAAAAAATGCAAGAACATAACTATAACATAACATAAGCAGTTAAAACTCAACCTTCAGCACATAAGAGAGTGGAACTTTAAAATTCCCAAAAAACTATAAGCAAGAGATTTTTTTCTCCAAAGTTTCAGATAAATCCCAAACAGTTATTTACCATGACCTTATATTGGTAACAATAAAAAATTTATCCCAGAAAATTCACACAATTCTTACATACGCAAGTAGATGTTGAATCTTGAATAAGTTGAATATTATACCAACCATTTTGCTTTTAAGATACCCAATACACAGAAAAATCCCAAACTATATATTGTTCATAACAAAAACATTTTCAAAAGGACGAAGGCAAAAACTCTTAGTCTTAGAGTTCCTTTCAGATAATTGGTATCAACAAAGTTAATTAAAACTTCCTATTTTCACATAAAAGAATCTGAAAAGTTCTTGAAAGCATCAATTAAACTTTTTTGAAATAACCTTTTCAAACTATCACATTTCTGATCATATTCTTTAATATTTATAACCATTATGTATCTAAAGAAACAAATGGTCAATCAATTAACATCTTGGAAGAGCAGCCTATCCCTTTAAATCACAGTTTGCTTTCTTCAGCCAAAGCTGAAGCTTTGCCAAAGCTGTTGCCGCTTTCCACTGCTGCCCCTCCAAAAATAGATCCCATCTCACAGCTGGCTCTCTATGACTACCCTTTCCAACCAGTTCCTTCTTTTCCCCACTGATTTCTTCTTGAAATCATTTGCTCCTACTAATCAGTCCTTCTTAAATCGCCTTCATTTTCCTGTCCCATCTCTCTGTCTCACTCTCCTCCCAATGCCTACTTGCTCAAACCTTCTCTGACATACTTTAAATACTCCCAAAGCAATAACCCTTCTGACTAGATGCTCCATTTAAACTATTAATTACTTTTGTAAATCAATCTTTCTTTTCTCTTTTCTTTAAATCACCTTTTTTTAAAACTTCAAGATTCACAATTAACTTTAAATCAAATTTCATAAAACTTATAATATCGCTTACAAATTACCCAATACTTTTAACAAGCAATATACCATTTAAGCAGGGAGATACAAACATGACCCCCTCTAAGTAAGCTATTGGCATTTTGTTTAATAACTTATATTTTTAATTTGAAGTCCAATCAAATAATAATAAAAAGTTTTTCTCTTCAGTTGTAAAGGCCACAATATTCAAACAATTCTTAAGATTTTATACTCAGAATAAATCTAACATGTGCAAGGCAACAGTAAAATTATTTCCCCCGATTTCAAATTATAGTACTTCTTTAAAATATAGTATGTTCTTAATCAAATGTTGCAGACAAAAACTCTTAATCAAATGTTGCAGACAAATAATTACCCACTTTAGCCTTCTTAAACTTTCTGTTCTCTAACTCCATGAAAGCAAACTTGCTAATAATGCTTTTTCTTTCTTCTCCTGGGAAAATTTTTAGAAACATGCCTAGTTTTCCCACACGTCCAATAGGTCAGAGAGACTCCGTGTTCAGCTATTTACCTCTCTTATTCTATTTTTATTCCTCCCTTCCAATATCTGCAGTTTCTTATTTCCAATCTTAACACACAAATACCAATTAAAAATTATTTTAAAATTAACCAGTACATTAGTTTGTGAAATTTCCTAAAATCTACCTAGACATTCCATTCAAACTTCTTTTCTTTGGTAAACCAGGAAAGAGTTAGGGACCAATCTTTGCTTTACCTTGAGATTTTTTTTTCTCTGACAGGATTCCCCAAGCTTGAGTTCTGATAACAGGCTTCTTGCTTATAGGAGTGATAACATACTGTTCTTCTATTTTCTCAAAATTTTCCAAACTTTCAATTTATGTTTTTATTTTTCCCCTTCCTTCTTTGTACTTTTCTAATCTTGAGAAGCCCAAAATTAGCTCCCAAATTACCTTACCATGATCTAAGACCAATATATTCTAAGCCACTTTGAAAGAATTACTACTCTGAATGAATTCCAATTCCCACAATTCAGTCTGATATTTTTCTAAGCCTGCAGCACAGAGGCTGAATTTTTATCTCTACAAACTTGCTAACTTTTAACACAGAACAAAAAATACAAAGCAGACATACACACACAGACACATGTAGAACACTATTTTCACCTTTTACATACAGATTTAAGTCTGACATACCTAAATAGTCCTGAGAACATCCTCCCAGTTTTTTTCCCTTTTATATCTGGGAAGTTCATCCCAGTCTTGAATTCCCTAGCTAATGTCCTGATACAAATTCTTGGACTGCTTCTATCCCATTTTACCACCTTGGACCCAGTCCAGGTGTTAGCAGAAGCTCTTCCTCTCATGCCCCACAGCCACCCGAGAGCTTCCTCAGGAAATATCCTTTCCTTGGAGTCTAAAGCAGTCCCAACACAAAAACAAATTTAGGGGTCTCCCTCGGCCCAGCCAATAGACCCCCAGACTCCCAAGAGCATTACCTCGAGTTTACATGTGTAAATATTTTTTAGGCTACAATGCCGGCCATCAGGACTCTACTTCCTTCAATCTTCAATTCTGCTTTCCACTGGGTATCTCTGCCTGGGGTCGTTGTCTAAGAGGAGAGGGAGGCTGTTACCTAGAACCAGAGACCATGGAGAAAACAACTCCGTGGGTGCCTGTCCCTGTTCAGGGTACAGACAGCCATCTCCCTCAAAGACAAGCCCCCAAATATGTGGGATGTAGAAGACCCTTACCCAAAATGACTACTTGGAGGTCACTCAGTAGAAAGCAGAAAGGCTGTTTATTGAAACCTCCAGAGGATGAGTTGTTCTATCATGAGAGCTCCTCGAGGCAAGTGGAGCTCATAAGCAAAATATTGGGGAAGAGGGTAAGGGGGAAAGAGAAAAGTATAATTTGGGTTTGATAAGATGGCAATAAATACAAAATTAGCACTTTTAACCATAAATGTGAATGGGATGAACTCTCCCATAAAGTGTAAGCAGATGGAAGAGTGCCTTAAAAGCCAGAACCCAACAATATGTTGTTTACAAGAAACACATTTAAAGCAGAGTGATACATACTGAGTAAAGGTAAAAAGCTGGAGCAGAATCTATTATGCTTCAGGTGAAGCAAAAAAAGCAGAGGTAGCCATCATCATCTCAGATGAAGCAAAGGCAAAAGTAAATCTAATTAAAAGAGATAAGGAAAGAAATTATATCATGGTAAAGGGTACCATAGATTATGAAGAACCAAGTGGTATAGCATCTGAATTCCTAAAGGAGAAATTAAGAGACCTACAAGATGAAATAAATAGCAAAACTATATATATAGTGGAGGACCTCAGTCTTGCTCTATCAGAACTAGATAAATCAAACCACAAAATAAATAAGAGAGAAGTTAAGGAAGTAAATAAAATATTAAAAAAAAGTTAGGTATGATAGATCTTTGGAGAAAATTGAATGGAGATAGAAAAGAATACACTTTTTTCTCAGCAATTCATGGAACCTATATAAAAATTGAACATGTATTATGGCATTAAAAAAGCCCCAAAATCCAGTGCAGAAAGGCAGAAATAGTAAACGCATTTTTTTTCAGATCATGATGCAATAAAAATTACATTCAGTAAAAGGTCAGGGAAAAATAGACCAATGAGTAATTGGAAACTAAATAATATCATCCTAAAGAATGAATGGGTGAAACAACAAATCATAGACACAATCAATAATTGCATCCAGGAGAATGACAATGAGACAACATACTAAAATTTATGGGATGCAGCCGAAGCGGTAATAAGAGGAAATTTTATATCTCCAGATGCTTACTTGCATAAAATAGAGAAAGAGAAGATCAATGAATGGGGCTTGCAACTAAAAAAGCTAGAAAAAGAACAAATTTTAAAAGTCCAATCAACTACCATACTTGAAATTCTAAAAATAAAAGGAGAGATTAATGAAATTGAAATTTAAAAATGATTGAATTAATAAGTAAAACTAAGAGTTTGTTTTGTGAAAAAAACAACAAAATAGATGAATCTTTAGTTAATTTGATTAGAAAAAGGAAAGAGTAAAATCAAATTGTTAGTCTCAAAGATGAAGAAGGAGAACTTTCCAGCAATAAAGAGGAAATTAGAGCAATAATTAGTAATTATTTTGCCCAATTTATACCAATAAATTTGATAACCTAAGTGAAATGTAGGAAAACCTACAAAAATATAGATTGCCCATATTAACAGAAAAAGAAATAAATTATTTAAATACTCACATTTTAGAAAAACAAATAGAACAAGTTATTAATCTACTCCCCAAGAAAAAATTCCCAGGACCAAATGGATTCACATGTGAATTCTACCAAACACTTAAAGAACAATTAACTCCAACACCGTATAAACTATTTGAAAAAAATAGGGAAAGAAGGACTCCTACCAAATTCCTTTTATGATACAGACATGATACTGATAGCTAAATCAGGTAGGATGAAAACAGAGAAAGAAAATTATAGAGCAATCTCCCTAATGAATATTGATGAAAAAGTCTTAAAATATTAGCAAAGAGATTACAGAAAATTATCTTTGGGATTATACACCATGACCAAGTAGAATATATATCAGGAATTCAGGGCTGGTTCAATATCAGAAAAACTATTAGTATAATTGACTTTATCAATAGCCAAATTAACAAAAACCGTATGATTATCTCAATAAATGCAGAAAAAGCATTAAATAAAACACCCATTCTTATTAAAAACACTAGACAGTATAGGAATAAATGAACTTTTCCTTAAAATAGTCAGTAGTATCTATTTAAAACCATCAGCAAGCATCATATGTAATAAAGACAAACTAAAAGCATACCCAGTAAGTTCAAGAATGAAACAAGGTTGCCCACTGTCGTCATTACTATTCAAATATTGTACTAGAAATGCTAGTTTTGGCAATAAGAGAAGAAAAAGAAATTAAAGGAATTAGAGTAGGTAATGAAGAAACCAAATTATCACTCTTTGCAGATGATATGATGGTATACTTAGAGAACCCTAGCTAATCAACTAAAAAATTACTAGAAACAATTCACAACTTTAGCAAAGTTGCAGGGTACAAAATAAATCCACATAAATCATCAGCATTTTTATATATTCCCAACAAAGTCCAGCAGCAAGAGATACAAAAAGAAATTCCATACAAAATAACTGTCAATACTATAAAATATTTGGGAATCTGTCTGCCAAAGGAATGTCAAGAACTATATGAATACAATTATAAAACACTTTCCACACAAATAAAGTTAGATCTAATCTAACTTTATCAATATATCAAATGCTCATTGGTAGACCAGTGAATATAATAAAAATGACAATACTATCTAAATTAATCTACTTATAATCTTAAATAGATTGTAATCTATTTATAATCTTAAATAGATTGTAATCTACTTACATTTAATCTACAATCAAACTCCCAAGAAATTATTTTATAGATGTAGAAAAAAATAATAACAAAGTTCATCTGGAAGAACAGAAGATCAAGAATTCAAGGGAATTAATGAAAGAAAAAAATGCAAAGAACGTGGTCTAGCTGTATCAGCCCTAGAACGATATAAAGCAGAGGTCATTAAAACCATTTGGAGCTGGCTAAGAAATAGAGTAGTCAATCAATTGAATAGATTAAATTCACAGGACAAATAGTCAATCACTGTAGCACTCTAGTGTTTAACAAACCCTAAAATCCCAGTTTTGGGGATAAGAACTCATTATTTGACAAAATCTGCTGGGAAAATTGGCAACCAGTATGGAAGAAACTAGGCCTTGATCCATACCTAACACAACATACTAAGAGAAGGTCAAAATGGGTTCATGATTTAGATATAAAGAGTGATATTATAAACAAATTAGAAGAAAATAGGATAGTTTACCTCTCAGATCTATGGAGAAAGAAGGAATTTCTGTCCAAAGAACTGGAACTCATAATTGAACACCAGATAGATAATTTTGCTTATATTAAGCTAAAAAGTTTTGCACAAACAAAACTAATGCAGACAAGATTAGAAAGGAAGCATGGCTAAATAATGCAATGGCTATAATAATAAGCAATAACAATAATAACAATAAGCAATGGCTAAATAATATGGTATATGAATGTTATGGAATATTATTGTTCTATAAGAAAGTATCAGGAGGGTAATTTTAGAGAGGTCTGAAGAGACTTATGTGAACTAATGTGAAAGAGCAGAACCAGGAAATCATTGTACACAGCAATATCAATGTTCAATCTGTTGGACATGATTCCTTCCAACAGTGAAGATGATTGATGCCAGTTCCAATGATCTTGTGATGAAGAGAGCCATTTATACCCAGAGAGAGGACTATGGAAACAGCATAACATTCTTATTCTTTTTGATGTTGTTTGCTTACATTTTGTTTTCTGACTCATTTTCTTTCCTTTTTGATCTGATTTTTCTTGTGCAACAAGAGAATTGTATAAATATGTTTACACATACTGGATTTAGCATATATTTTAGAATGCATAACATATATTGGATTGCTTGCCATCTAAGGGAGGGGGTAAGGGGAAAGAGGAGAAAATTTGGAACACAAGGCTATACAAGGGTCAATGTTGAAAAATTATCTGTGCATATGAAAATAAAAAGCTTTAAAATTTTAAAATAAAATAAAATAAAGATTGCCTAGATTAAAAAAATACATTACTTTGAGGCTTTTCTCCAGACTTACAAAGAGTTCATGATACAAAAAACTAAGTGTTTCTTATCTAAATACTTTAAATCTAAATACTAAAATATATTACTATGATTAAACTAAGGCATGTGGTAATTAAAATGATTTATCCAAAGGACATATATCCTGGGTCAGAAGACTTTTCCAAATCAGTGCTTTACTAAATCAATTAGACAGTACATGATCTTGTCTTCTTGCTTTTTTAACTCTAATTGTTCACTTATTTCTATAGTTAGCGGTCCCTTGGGTAACTCTGTCTAATAAAATGTAAACTTCTAGATAGTTGGGGATGGTTTTATTTTTGTCTTTGTATCTTTGAGATCTAGCATAGCGCCTTGCACAAAATAGACACTGGATAAATGATTGTTGAATAGGATTAATTGATTTCATATACCTCCCTGAATCATTTGCCATGCTTACTAAATATTGAATTCAATTGAATGCAAAATATAGATGAGATAAAATCATACATGATATTTGGGCTACAAAATCATTTTGGTCAACCCTTCATTTTAAAATGAGGAAACCGAAAGTGACTTGTTTAAGATCACACAAATTATAAGTAGCAGGAGTCTAGCCTCTAACTAATCAGTTCTTTTCCTAGTGCAGAGCTCCATTTTCCTTTGTATTCTGAAAAGAATCCATTGACTCTGTCCTTTGCTGTGACTTTAATTAAAATAGCCTCTTTCAAGTCAGTGGGACACCTGCCTTTTGGTTTTTCTTTGAGGGTCTAGTCATGCTGCTGATTAGATGCCAGAGCCTGGCTTTGTGTGCTTCAGCCCAGTCATCATTAACCATTGGCTAAATCTCTTCTATCATCTTAACTCAGTGATTGATGGAGGATCAGGGTAGAGGGGAAAAATAGAAGGAAGGTGGGATGGAGGCAGGGAGAGAGAAAAGGAAAAAAAAAAAGGGGGGGAGCAGCTATGTAATAGAACTGGGGAAAGGAGAAAAAAGGAATTCATGAGATGGCAATTAAAGAGGAAACAGAAAAGAGGAATAGTTGAAAAGGACAAAGAACAAGAGAAAGACTAGTAGGTGGAATTTAACCACATTGAATTTTTGAGATTAAAAAAATCCTTCTTTAATTTGGTCATCTCATTTTATTTTTCTGTTTTGGGGAGTATATTGTGCTTTATCTGCCTTGAAATTTTCTCCAAATTGACTTTAATGATGTGTTAGATGTTGCTCATTGTCATTCTTTATTCTTCCCTACTCCCATCCACATTGTCCAAAATGTGCAGTTCTCGTTCTCTTGTTCTCTCTCTGTCTCTTTTTCCATTTTTCACTTTCATTGAAGAGGAGAGTGCTCTGTATATTTTCACTGTGTCATATATCGTGGCTTTAGGGTTAAGCTTCCCCGTTAATGTGTGCATGTAATTTCATAAAGGGGGTAGAATTGGGCAGTCTGTTGTCACCACGAGCATAGAAGATTTCGTTCTCTTTCATATCACATAAATGAAAACATAAGAATGAAAAAAAAGTCCAATAGTCCACACTTATCACAATGCTTAAAACAGGAAAAGAAGTCTTGCTGATAATGTCACTGAAAATTATTTAACAGGCCATAATTGAACAAGTATCTCAAATAAGCTTTGTGTATAAATAGATAATTTTCACAAGTTTGCTACTGGTGTAACATGTTCACGTATATGCCTTTAATTTAGGACCTTGTGCATTTTTTAAAATGCTCAAAGCTAAGCAAACATAATTCTGGGATATATTTGACTTTTTTAGTGTTAAATATTTAGAAAGCAATATATTTCCCAGTTGTATTTGTTTAATGCATTTTGTCATAGCCTAACCAAAAACTGTTGTTTTACTCTAGTTAAAATGCTTGCTTAAGGGAAAAAAATTTTTCTGTTTTTTCAAGTTTAGCTTATTTAAACAAGGTATTTAAATGGCCCTTATTGCAGTTATTTATAAGTGTAATGTTGGAATATGCCCTTTTATAAATGGTTTGTATATAGTTCATATATATGAAAGTAGTTAGGATAAACATTTTATGTGGTTTAAAATGTTTTGAGAAGAAACAAAAGGTGAAAAGTAAACAGTAAAAATAAAGAGAGTAGATTGATTGGAACTGTGACTATGTACACAGAAGCAAATGTCTTCATGAAGGATGTGTGTATATTTTTCAGTCATTTAGGGGTTTCCATATCTCCATATGTGCAAGCATCGTCTTTATTTCAAGTTGATTCATTGTAATGGATTTGGAAGTAGAGTGTTTCAGTTGAATTTTGAAAAGTGAAATTAGTAGAATTAACTAGAAAAACTTTTTATTTCAATCAAGTTTGAAAAGCTTTCTAAAATGTCTAAATATGCTTTCCCCACCTACATTTGTGAAAGACAAATTGTATAAATAGATTGTGATGATTCAGAAATCTTACATTGCTCAAATCTTGCATTACTCAGGGTCATCATTTTAAAATTTAACTATATTAGGGTAATTACATTTAAAATGTGCATATTGATCTAAATGATGGTCATACAACTAACCCTGTGTGGTGGTTTTGTTTTTGTTTTTTTTAAATGATTGAATATCAGCTTGGTATCTGGTGTTGCCTCTTTCTCTTTAGAGAATGGGAAAAACCACAAAGAACCTGGGAGAATTTAGTTGGAATGTTATTGTCTTAAATAATTTCTTTGATGCATGTAGGTATTTCCTCCATCAGTTTAGATCACAAGCCACTCACATATTCTTCACCCCCATTTTAATTTATTAAAAATTTTATTCTGAACATAAGAAATAAAACAAGCATTTCTGTAATACAGTAGAACAGGAAAAAAAAATGATTGTACATCAAACTGCTAGTCTATTATGTGTAACTGGCTATTCCTTTTAAATATATAGTAAAGTTATCATGTAATTTTCTTTTTTCCCCCCCTCTCTCCCTGTCCTGGAGATGGCTGCATTTAATCACAAATATATATAAATCATAACCTATTCACATATTCTTAACCAGTATTATTCTTGAACCTGACTCTTTCTGTGAATCACCTGTAGAGGTGCTACCGGTGGCTTTGAGACCTCTTTCATTTTTATTAATATTTTGGAATTATCAATATGACACTTGAACTTTTAGTCTGTTTTCATTCAATTTTCACTGCAAATCAGTAGGCTTCCTTTTTTGGTTATGTGTTTCCACAATATTCAATATTGGATAGAATGCTGGACTTGGGAGGCAAGAAAACCCACCTTTGCATCCTGTCTCAGACACTGTGTAATCCTAGACAAGTTGTTTATATTCTTTCGTCCTTTGTTTTCTTGTCTATAAAATATATAGTGCCTATCTCACCGAATTGTTGTGAGGATAAGAGATGTAAAGCTCTTTGAACATTTTAAAGGACTTTATAAACATCAGTTATTATCATGCCATTTCTTTCAAGAAATGTCACTCAAGAAAATCACTATCCCATAAGGATATCATGCAGCTTTGCCTATTATACATCTTTTCAAGGTTTTCTGTTACATGTATTTTTGATTCTTCTGAGCTGTTTTTTGGTGATTTTTCAATCATATGGCAACATTAGTATAATATAAGTGCTAAAGAGCTGGACTTTGGTGATAGTGAGCAGTTTGAGATCACTAAAGGAACTTTCTCCTTTCTTTTGTAGAAGTAGGAAAGTATGAGTATGGACAATTGCATATGATTTCAGGTTGTTTTTTTAAATAAGTTTTGCTGAACTCTTCCTCTCCTCTTACCTAAATTTTAATCTTTGTTGTAAGGGAGAGCATTTCATGTAGGGAGGACAGCCAGAGAAAATTTTCAGAGTTGGGAGATGGAATGCCTTGTTTGTGAAACAGCCAGAAGGCCAGTATCACTGGATGGAAAGGTATGAAATAGAGAATAAGGTATAGGAAGACTGGAAAAGTAGGAAGGAACTGAATTATGACGGTTATTGAATACCAAACAGCATTTTGTATTTGCTCCTAAAGGCAATAAGAAGCCACTGAAATTTATTGAGGAGACAGTAACATAATGAGACCTTCCTTTTAGAAAAATCACTTTAGTGTCAGAATGGAGAATGGATTGCAGTGGGGAGAGACTTGAAGTAGGTAGACTTGCCAACAGACTATCATGTAGTCTTGTTACGAGGTGATGATGTGATGGCATTATCAGAGCAAAGAAGGAGGTGTATTCAAGAGACTGTACAAAGAGGAAATGGGCAGGCCTTGATAATAGGTTGAATTTGGGGTGATGATGAGAGAGAGGGAGGAATTCAGGATGATTCTTAGATTGAGAGCTGGGAGATTGGAAGAATAATGATGCTCTCTTCAGTAATGGGGAAGATTAGGAAGGTAGAGAGAGTGGAGGGAAGGAGGGAGGGAAGGAGAGAGAGACACTGACTGTATATGGGGGGGTGCATTGGAGTTTAGGGGGAAAGAATAAAGAGTGAACTGGAAGCAGAGTTATCCCAGTGACTTCTTTATGGTACAACTAACCCCCTTTCTTCTCTTCCCCCAAATGAGAAGACCAATGCAAGAAAGTCTTTGTTTTCAAGATGCTTATAAAAAAAAGGAAAAATTGGGTATAATCAGTAGAGAGCACTATCTTTAAAGGAGATTGGAAAAAGCTTCTTGTAGAAGATGAGATTTTAGATGGTATTTGAAGCAAGCCAAGAGGCAGAGATGAGGAGGGGGAAGAGTTCACCAGGAATGGTGAAAATAACTGGAGTCTGGAGATGAAGTGTCTTGAGTGAGGAACTGCAAGGGGCCAATTTTACTGGATTGTGTAATAAATTCTTATGTACTTTGCAGTTCATCTGCAAAGGAATGGGGTGGAGAGTAAGATGTAAGAAGGTGGAAGTGGTAGGAAGGGGTCACATTGCAAAGAATTTTAAATGCCAAATGGAGTATTTTATTTTGTACCTGTAGGCAAACACCTGGGAGTTTATTGAATGGGGTGTGAGTGAGGAGTGTGACATAGTCAGACCTGTCCTATAACATAATAAATACACTAAGTATTTGTGAATCTTTTTAATCAATTTCTTGTGGTGGACTTAGGTAGCATGGTATACTGGTTACAGAACTGACCTGGGAACTTAAGAACTGGGTTCAAATTCTACCTGTCAATCAATCCTGAAATACTTATAAGTTTCAGAGAAAGTATACATCTGCAATTCTGATGGATGTGGCCCTCTTCAACAATGAGAGGATCCAAATCAGTTCCAATTGATCAGTAATGAACAGAACCAGTTACATCCAGAGAAAGAACACTGAGAAATGAGTATGGACCACAACATAGCATTTCTACTCTTTCTGTTATTATTGTTTTTTCTTCTCAGGTTATTTTTACCTTCTTTCTAAATCCGATTTTTCTAGTGCAGCAAGATAAAAGCATAAATATGTATACAAATATTGTATTTAACATGTATGGGACTACCTGCCATATAAGGGAGGAGGTGGAGGGGAAAAGATGAAACAGAAGTTTTTGCCAAGGGTCAATGTTGAAAAATTACCCATGCATATCTTTTGTGTATAAAAAGCTATAATAAAAAAATGTTAGGAAAAAAAAAGAAAACAAAACAAAAAAGATATTTTAAAAGGATAGATCTGCATTGATAAAAGGAAATTTTCTCACCTAAGATTCTCAGTGCAGTGAAATCATAGGTACACTCTCTGTCCTTATCCCTGTTATGACTTAATTGTCCTTAGCAAACACTTCAGTATGCCAAAAACAATTACAACAACAAAAAAAAGATTGTAAATTAATCTGTGGCCTTCTGTTACATTTAATTTGTTTCGGTTTTTTTTTTTTTTTTTTTTTTTTAGAGTATATATTAAATCAACAAAGTAGTAACACACTTGATTTTTTGTGTTTCCCTTTGATCTTTTTGTACTTTTTATTTCCCAGTATTTTTATTGTTCCATCATTTCAGTACTGCTGGACTCCTTGTGACCCCAGTTTTGGGGTGAGGAGGGAAGATACAGGAATGGTTTGCCATTTTCTTTTTCAGCCCATTTTACAGATGAGGAAACTGAAACAAATAGAGTTAAGTGACTTGACAAGGGTCATACAACTAGGAAGTATCTGAGGACAGATTTTAACTCAGGAAGATGAGTCTTTCTGACTCCAGGATCAGCACTCTATCCACTGTGTCACTTGGGTGCCTCTTAATGTTTTATCAATGTTTTTTAAACATTTTTTAAAGTCTTTGTCAAGATAAGCCTCCCCATTCTTTTCTGCTTCTATCCTATAGCTGTGTGTGGTTCAGAAATGGTGAGGGGTCACCATTTAATTTAAAAAAAAAAAAAAACTGGAGAGATTTCTAGAAGCAAAACAAAGTTTTATTATACATTCTCTAGAGAGGGCATCCCACCCGTCCAGACAATCGAAGGGAGGAAACACCTTCTGACCCTCATCCCCATTAGCTGAGGATCTTACCTTCTAAACATGGGAACTAACCAAGAAATTGAACTTGACCAATAAGTACATAATTGCCCATATCTGACTGAAATAGGGAGAAACTGATGTCATAGGAGGATAGTAGGAAAGGGACTTAGGTATGCCCTTGACCCAATCTTCAAAGTCCTTCAGGCCTACTCAAACTCTGAAGTAGATGAAGCTTTATTCGATTTTCATGACACATGAAGCACCTAGGAAGACTTGGCCTTTAGAAGTTCCATGCTCAGTAAACTTTCCTTGACTGGGGATACTTTGTTTTGAGAATTCTTGCAATTCTTGGCATGGTTCCCTCTTGACTAAGGAACTTTTGCTATCTTTTTACCCTCTCTGGGATGCTGGAGGAGGCAAGGCACTATAGGAGTAGAAATTTTTTCTTTTGGCAAAAATGGGACACTTCTTTTATATCCTTTTTGTCTGTGTGTCACTGCAGAATGTCTGTTAGGCTTGTTCTGTGAGCTAGATTTTTTTAAAATTGTTTTTTTTTTTTTTATAGTGTGAGACAGTAGCAAACAGAAAAACTATATCAGAGACTCTCAGAGTAAGAAAAAGCAAAAATGGGTTTATTACGATTTTGTGAGAAAGGGCATCTCCCATTTGACTAGATATTTATCAGTAAAGGGGTGCAAAAAATAAACTGCAAAATGCAAAATTAAATAGAACAGAAAGTCCCCTCACCTTTAACCTTTTCTTCCATTGTTTGGGGGAGTCCAGACTTACACTTTAAACACTGAAATCTATCTCAGAAGCAAAAGAATAAATTACCTTTAAAAAAAAAAAAAGTACTTACATGCTAATTGAGTTGGTAGGAAACTGGAAAGGACTGTTTATTCAAGACAATCGAACACCTGCAGCTTTTTAGCTATAACTCAACTTGTTATGATAAAAGTATCAAGAAATATTAGAGAATAGTTACCATATTCCCACTAGAGGGTCTTCACTCAGTTCATCCCCATATGGTTCTGCATGTATAACTTTTAAAATATACATTTCTTTATGAATCATGTTAGGAGAGAAAAATCAGAAGGGGAAAAGCCACAAGAAAGAAAAATAAACAGAAAACGGAAGTGAACAGAGCATGTGTTGATTTATTCAATTTCCCTAGTTCTTTTTTCGGATGCAGACAGATTTTCTATCCAAAGTTTATTGGGATTTCCTTGGATCACTGAAGCACTGAGAATAACCAAGTCTTTCATAGTTGATCATCTTCCAATCTTGTTACTATACACAGTATATATAGTTCTGCTTGTTTCACTCAGCATTAGTTCATGCAAATCTTTCCAGGCCTTTCTAAGATTAGTTTGTTTATTATTTTTCCTAGAACAATAATATTCTGTTACCTTCATATACCACAAATACTAATCTACTCATTTTCCAATTCTTTGCTACCACAAAAAGAGCTGTTACAAATATTTTTGCAGATATAAGTCCTTTTCCATCTTTTATGATTTCCTTGAGATTCAGACTCATAGTGGCACTGCTGGGTCAAAGGATATGCACAGTTTTATAGCCTTTCATGCATAATTCTAAATTGCTCTCCAAAATGGTTAGATCATTTTACAACTCCACCAACAATTGCATTAGTGAACCAGTTTTCTTATTCTCCAACATTCATGATTCTCTTTTCCTGTTATCTTTGCCAGTCTGAGATGTAAGGTGGTACTTCAAAGTTATTTTAATTTGTATTTCTCCAATCATTAGTGATTTAGAGCATTTTTTTCATATGACTAGAAGTGGCTTTAATTTCATCATCTGAAAAATTATTCATATCCTTTGATCACTTATCAATTGGGGAATGACTTGTATTCTTATAAATTTGACAGTTCTTTATATAGTTTAGAAATGAGACCTTTATCAGAAAAACTGGCTATTAAAAATTTCCCCCCAGCTTTGTACTTCCCTTTTAATCTTGTTTGTGCAAAATCTTTTCTATTTAATGTAATCAAAGTTGTCCATTTCGCATTTCATAATGTTCTCTACTTCTTCTTTGGTCATAAATTCCTCCCTTCTCCAAAGATCTAATAGGTAAATTATCCTTTGCTCTTCTAATTTGCTATGGTATCACCCTTTATGCCCAAATCATGTACCCATTTTGACTTTATTTTGGTATGTGATGTGAGCTAGATTTTGTTACCAGGAAAGATTTAAAATATAGCCAGCAAGAAAAAAACTTCCATGTTGTAGTTAGAACCCTGGGAAAGATTTCTTAACAGCTTTGACTCCTACCTTAAAAAGGGAAAAGCCTGACTTTTCCTGTGGACTGCAGGTCTGGACAAGTTGAGGGCTATAGAAATAAAGTTAGTTAATTAAAATTATGTGGAATTTTGGAGGGGATGTGGGAAAACTGGGACACTGATACATTGTTGGTGGAATTGTGAATACATCCAGCCATTCTGGAGAGCATTTTGGAACTATGCTCAAAAAGTTATCGAACTGTGCATACCCTTTGATCCAGCAGTGTTTCTACTGGGCTTATACCCCAAAGAGATTTTAAAGAAGGAAAAGGGACCTGTGTGTGCGAGAACGTTTGTGGCAACCCTCTTTGTAGTGGCCAGAAACTGGAAACTGAGTGGATACCATCAATTGGAGAATGGCTGAATAAATTGTCGTATATGAATATGATGGAATATTATTGTTCTGTAAGAAATGACCAGCAGGATGATTTCAGAAAAGCCTAGAGGGACTTACATGAACTGATGCTGAGTGAAATGAGCAGGACCAGGAGATCATTATATACTTAAGCAACAGTACTATATGATGATGATCAATTCTGATGGACATGGCCCTCTTCAACAAGATGAACCAAAACAGTTCCAATAGAGCAGTAATGGATTGAATCAGCTACACCTAGCAAAAGAATTCTGGGAGGTGACTATGAACCACTACATAGAATTCCCAATCCCTCTATTTTTGTCCGCCTGCATTTTTTATTTCCTTCATAGACTAATTGTACATTATTTCAAAGTCCGATTCTTTTTGTACAGGTTTGGATATATACACATATATTGTACTTAACTTACACTTTAACATATTTAACATGTATTGGTCAAACTGCCATCTGGGGGAAAAGGTTGGGGGAAGGAGGTAAAAGTTGGAACAAAAGGTTTTGCAATTGTCAATGCAGAAAAATTACCCATGCATATGTCTTGTGAATAAAAAGCTATATTAAAAAAATTAAAATCATAGAACCACTAAAATAACACCATAGCAGATTCTCAAACTTTTGAGAGTTTGGCAAGAAAAAATATTCCTGAGACATTGGGGATAATTCCAGGAATTTATCCCATTCTGAAAGCAGAGAGTAGGAAAAAAAAACCCTAGGTAAATACAAATTTTTGCTAATTTTTCCTTGACTCTTATCTTGTACAGAGTCATCTTCTGCTCCATTGGGAAAAGAAATTATGGTTCACTTTACATAAAAACTAAGGTAGATACTGAAAAGGAAAAGAATCCCAGAAGGCATTAAGGCATCTTCTCCACAATCCTGGATCACTCCCCAACATTTTGAGTGTAGCTCAGTTATGGGAATTGCTAGCAATATATAGCTCACGTTCCTCTGTTAGTCACTCTCATCTCCAATCAGATTAAGAAAAGAGAATGCTGAAGAATTGTAGGAAAATTCAAAATCTGCCCTACTTGTAAGAATGAGTGAAGCAGCAATAGCAATGGGGTACTCACATACCTTGTCCAAGCACCTTCCTAACTCAGCTTGGGGAGTTGGGGATGGAGTGGGGGATAGTCCCCATGGTCAGCATTCCCTGAGCCTTGGCACTTGAAACTTCCATCAAAGGGAGATCCTGGCACCAGGCACCCCAGCCTTCAGCAGGGTCTGTTCAGCAACTTCCTGGGAAGATTTTGGGTGTCCCTGGTAGCATCAAGCATGGCAGTCAGTCTCTGCATTTGATAAATTCAAGTCACATGTCTTTTCTGGAGTTTTGTCTGTAGTCATCTAGGCAGGGCCAACTCTACACCTCTTATCAGCTGGAATTAGATCCAAAAGAGGAGACTTTCTTCCTTTTGCCCAAAATGAATTTGTGTCCCAATTGTTTGAAGGAAGAATGATGTAAAGTAGCTCCTAGAGAGGATGTAGCAATCACCCTAAGGCCACCTGGTCTTGGGATTGCTGTAGTTCCACAAATCATGCTGGTTGTCAGATAACAATCTGTGGGTCAGTAATAACAAAGTTTCTGAGACAATCTTGATGATGTTGTGTATGAATGAGATCCCTTCTGCTCTGAGAAGCAGGTTCAGAAGTGAAAGAATTCGCTAATCTGAAAGTCTGTGGCAAAAATAGGAGGTGTTATTTTTCACCAAGAGGCTTTCCCTTAAAGGGCATGTTTTTTAATGAAGAAATTTGCGAGGAATGAGCTGGCAAAAACCTATTTTATGAGCAAATCTGGGGGCAATTTGAACTGATTATCAGACCAGGATTTGCCAATTGAATGAAAATAGTTTCCTGAATGAGGATGCTACTCCCAAAAGATCAATGGGAGTTGATTTGCCCATGAATGATACTACTTATCTCAATCTGGGAGGATGTGCCTTCTTTTTAGACTCTTTGGAGCCTGGGAGATCCTGATCTCTTTTCTTTTGCAGATCAAAGGGGACATGGTTTCAGTAATTACACAACTTTTACAGATTTCACTCATGGTCAGTCTGAGATAATCCTTAGAATTCAGTAATGGGGTGTAGCTCCTCCTCTAAGACCACTCCTCAATTCTGCCTCTAAACCATAAAACATAAAACAACATCAGTGATATTGATGGAATTCGAGCCTTGGCTTGGAAACAAGAAAGGCAGAGCAAGGTCAGTTCTTGTGACAAGAATTCACTAAACCGAGTTATCTGTGGCAAAGAATAGGAAAATTTATTTCTGAATATCACTAAGAAAGAGACTCACTTAGTTTTATGGGCAGATCCTAGAGCTTGGAACTATTGAAACAATGAAGAATTTTTGGAATTGAATAGGTATCTGTTTACATCTATAGAGAACTTAATCAGTAGTGAGTGTTATGAATGGAGGATAACAAAATGAGACTGATTATTCTGTTTGCCTTGGGTAGGGTACAGAGGTAAAGTTCAAGGTAGCTTTCTCCTTGAGAGAGAAAGTTTCTTCAGCCTTCCCATTTTAGTGTGAAGCACTTTATCTTTTTATCTTTTTCCTATAAATATCATTTTACTCCTGGTTCTTTGCTAAATTCTTTTGGAATTTAAACTGCTTTTTGTTGGTGTTACAATTATAATAAACTTTGCCCCATGACATGGAGATGGATCTGAGCCAGCAAATTCTTTTGAGACACCTAACACAGGACATTGGTTTGGAACTCCAATTTTTGGGGGTCTCCTTTGAATCCCAACAAACACATTGACTATGTCTGAAAATGTATCTCATTCTGCATCTCTGGTTTGTCATCTTTCTAACAAAAGGAGTATTTTATCATCAGCCTCCTAAAATCACAACTAGTTCCTCTGTCAGAATTCTATGTTCTTTCTAAGTTATTTTCCTTTATATTATTTCAGTTATCCTTTAAACTGTTCTTCTGGTTCTGCTTATTTCACTCTTCATCAATTAATATAAGTCTTCCTCTCTGACTTCTGAGTGAGGAATGAAATATCTGTATTTTAATAGACAGAATATAGTTGGGTAATTAATATATTTAAATATCAATAGATGGGAGCTTCTCCCTCCAGAAACTTTAGGCTCACATCTCAACCCTTGAATTTATTATCTAAGATCTAAAACCTTAATAGGTTCAGACAAATTTGTTTAAATATGATAATGCCTTTTCTGTCATTGGTATTTTATCACAAGGAAGATGTGGCCTCCACATGTGGCTTTGTTATTTAGGAGTATTGATTTGTTTACCACATGCTTTTGTGCAACATTTTCCACTGTAAAAATAACTTAAAGCAACAAATCACCTTTAAGTGTTTAAAATACTAAGTATTTAGGTCTGCATCCATATAGTTGTTGGAAAACATTTGGAAGAGTTGAAGAAGACTTGTGGGCAGTAACCATCATGCAAAGACAGTGAAGCATATAGTTTTAGTTTGTGCAGTTCCCAAGTGAATTTTTCCGATTAAGATGCTATTTGGTAATGTTGCAAGACAAAAATTCATTGGTAGCTTGGTGACTCCATTTCTTTTTTCATTCACTGCCTTTTACTTTATTGTTTGTACATCTGGAGACATATTATCTCCAACAAAAGAATACTCCAGTCTGTTCAGTAATAACGTTTCTCATCCTGAAATAATGAAGTATCTGATTATTGTTGCCTTTGAAACAAAAGTTCTGTACTTCTTTTCAGAGATCTCCCTCCCTGATGAGCCTGGCATTCAAGAATCTTTAGTTTAGTCCTTCCTTTATTTGTAAAGGAGGATAGAGAGTCTTTTGTTGCTCTAATTTCCTTTGTTCCAACTGGATAAATGAATTGTGTTGTTTACTCTTCCAGTTTTTGGCATATGCAACTATGTATGCAAAAACACCTTAAATTTTAGAGCTTCTCTTCTTGTCATTAAGATTATCCTTTATCTAAATAATTTTGATCAGATTTTATGCTCCAGTTTAGACCCATTAAAATAAGTGACCAGCTAAGTGTTCTTGGGACAATGTGCTGACTCATACTATTCTCATAGGTAGGTAAAAATTTTGGAATTATATTCCCCTTAGATAACTTTTTGTTTTAAGCTGAATCTTGGGAATAATATTTAGGCCTATTTAATTGGCTTGCTAAAGAGCAAGATGGGGAACAGCAGCCCTGGGACCATTGTTTTGGCAAGCACTTGTGGACAAGAATGATTAGGTGTCAGATAGGAGGTGAGTCAGGTGTCTTCCCTGCTGTGCCATAACCCTAAAGGTTTAAAAGAGAGAAATAGATAGCCAAGGAAGTAGATGAATAGCTTGCAAATAATGGGTGAAGTCTTGAGAGTTTCTCATCACTTGCAACAAGGTTATAATGCATTTCACTTTTTTTTTTTTTTTTTTGCTAATACATTAAGAATAAAATTTCATCTAAAAATATTCTTACCTGTCCACTGAAAATGGAAAAGAATTTTGTTTATTTTAATTTTTACAGATGAACAAATAATATAAAATTAATTAGGTTTGAGTACTGAAGAATAAAGGAAGATGAATACATCACTGACATAGCCATTTATTACATTCTTGTTAAATAATTTACTTGTAATTATTTTAGGTTACTATCATCATAATTTTTTAATGCCCCTCCCTACCCTAACCTCATGCCATAACCTAGGTTTTAGGGAATTATAATGCATTGTGAAAAATACTGCCTGTAAAGAAAAATTTACAAGAGTGAGAGATAATAACGTTCTAAAAAACATTTAACTCTTGAGGCAGTTAGGTGGTGCAGTGTAGAACACCAGGTCTGAAGTCAGGAGGACCTGAGTTCAAATTTGTCCTCAGACCCTTAACACTTCCTAGCTGTAAGACCCCTGGGCAAGTCACTTAACCCCATTTGCCTCTGAAAAATAACAAACACACACACACAAAAACTTAATTAACTGTACATTAGCCAGGACTATTGAAATGTAGGATACCAAAGTACATGGTTACCTTACCTTTTTGTGGGACCTTTTACAAGTACAAATTGCATATATTGTTTTTTAAATTCTAAGACATATGAGCATTAAACTTTTTAAAAGAGTGTATTCATTACTAATAAATATAGTCAGTATTATACCAGTGATCTAAGCTAAGCTTTATTTTTTCATAGTTAATAATTTCAAATATTTTCTAGATTATATATTTTCTTTTTTCTTCTGCAGTGACATTGTATCATGCATGCCAGTGATTCCAGGGGAAACTCCCCTGCTTTCCTACAGCCTCAGAATGGGAATAGCCATCGATCTTCAGGTTATGTTCCAGGAAGGGTTGTTCCATTGCGCCCTCCACCCCCACCAAAGAGCCAAGCTTCAGCCAAATTTACCTCTGTCAGACAAGAAGCCCAGGCAACCTTTGCATTCTCTGCTGAGGAGCAGCACTCACAGAGAGAAGACCGAAAGCAGAGGAGACACAAAAATACATTCATTTGTTTTGCCATTTCCAGCTTTACATTTTTTGCTGCACTTGCAGTCATTTTAGGAATATCCTCAAAATATGCTCCAGATGGTAAGATTGTCTCTGTCCGTCTGCCTGTCTATCTTTCCCTCCTTCCCTCACTGCCTTCATAAAAAATGAAGAAATGAAGATATATGAATGTATTGTATTGCTTATAGTCATTTGATTGTTGATTCATTTGGATTTAGGTTGGATGCATAAATTATGGATGAAAAACTGACTTCAGTCTTGGTTTTTGACTGAATATTTGCTTGGACTAGATCTAACTATTTCATCCAAGACAACTGTTTCCATATAGATTGCCATAGAAATTATTGAACATCTGTTCTATTTTATGTTTATTTGTTGCCCTTCCAGTGTCATCTATAAATAAATGCTCTTAGAGTGATATGGTTTAGTATCATGTTATGTCTTCTGCAAGTATTTTGTGTTTTCTGCCTCTCACTTTGTGAGTTGATAGCCTCATAATTTTCCATCCTCTTTCTCTGTAATGTTAGCTAAATGTACTTGTAGTCCAAACCAGTGTTGTGCTTTGCTGCGATGGCAGTTTGATGAGCAGATTACTAGCTTCTTTCAAATTCCTTAATGTGGTAACTATATATTATATTGATTAAGCTTTTCTAAGACATGATGATG
Organism: Sarcophilus harrisii; assembly: GCF_902635505.1. Classification (NCBI taxonomy): domain Eukaryota; kingdom Metazoa; phylum Chordata; class Mammalia; order Dasyuromorphia; family Dasyuridae; genus Sarcophilus; species Sarcophilus harrisii. The sequence continues at coordinate 291,072,018 of NC_045426.1, read as the reverse complement.
TCTTTATTTTTATGTTTTCTATTTTTTAAAGATAAGAGCTTATTTAAGTAAGTTAGATTGGAACTGCTGTAACTGCACACAGTTGTCTTGTCATCTGTTGTGGGGTTGACTGTGACTTTTGCATAATATAAATAGACTACACATTGTTGGGTCTGTAATGGTTACTATATTGTTAAGTAGACTTTTCCTATCTGGTAAAGATAGAGCCTATTTTATTTTATTTTTTTTTTTTGGAGGAAATACATATTTGATGTATGACATGTTCAGTGCTTTCCCATTCTTTTTTTGAGAAGAGTATTCATTACATTATAGCAATGTGGCTTCTTAGTAATATAGAAGTTTGGTATTGTAATGTCAGAGAAACTGAGCAAGACAGAAATTAGAGAACAATTTAATGATTTATTATATAGAGAGATATACTGGGACCAAATGGATCCATGGTTGGTCCCAGGGCTGAATGTCCAGCACTGAGAATCGGGACAGTAAGATTGTTATAGGATAACAAGAACAATGACATAATGGGGGAGGTACCTAGATGGGGATAACCTAATGGGGAGAGGCACCTAGAATGACACAATGGAGAGAGGTACTGGAGAGGTTGCTGATATTCTAATGTCTAAAATGGATAGACCTTTATCCTGTCAAACATTAAGAAGGAATGATTATAGCCTAAAGATATAAAACCTAGATATATATAGATATCTAAGATATATAACCTAAAGATATAAAAGATAAAGTCTCATCAAACATTAAGAGGGAAAGGTTATATAACCTGAGACAGAGTAAATAGGACAATGGGGAAACTAAGTCAGGACATTAAAAAGGAACTGTGGCACAACAGTATGTTTTTTGTTTATTATTTGTCACCCTTATTTTCCAGTATTTTTTGCTGTTGTTATCCTTTTCCATATCCATGGTAACATTGAAGTTGTTGAGCATCAAAGTAGATTTTAATTTATTTGGAGGAGCTTGCTGAGTTTAGAAAATATCTCTCCTCTTTCTCTTCTATTCTGCAATAAACATTAGAATTTGATCTTAATAGTTTGTCCATTCTTCTTCTGATGATGATGATGATGCAAGGAGAGGTGACCAAGTATCCCAGGAAATAGTTTCTTGTTATTTTTAGGCACACGGTAAAACCAAGCGATGTTAATTCCTTTATTCTCTTTTCTGAGAACTTGTGAACCATCATGCCATTTAAGTTCCATTTCTTTGTCCTTTTCTTTCATTTATAGTAAGATGAATGTAGATGTGGTTTAATTCCTCAAGTATAGCAACTCAATATTGTTGGGTGAAAATCTCACAATGAATAACAATAGTTGAGTTAATGTCTATGGATTTTTTTTTTTAATTGTGGGCCTCTTGGAAGCACATTCTCCCTTGTCCCCCTTCCTGTCATCTTGCCATAGTCAGTAAAAACTGGAGGTAGGGTTTCACAAGACTAAGGACTATATTGTATTTTTCCTGTCTCATAGCTCACCATGTCTAAAGGAAAAAAGCACAAAGAGAAATTGTTTCATGAAGTTAAAATAGATCAGGGATTCCATATAGATGCCAAGATTCTAGAAATGCTCTTTTTAGCAAATGACTATAATATTTGCAGTCTACAGGGTAGTTAAAAATCTAGAATATACCAACATTTGTATTATTCACCTGAAAGGCAGTATGTGTAGTGGAGAGAGACAGAGGTTTAGAGACAGGATAACGTGTTTAGATTCAACTTCTGCCAACTGCTGTCTCTGAGACATCTTTAAGACCACAAGTTGCAGAAGAGTATCTTCATTGACTGAGGGAGATTCCTCACTGCATGTGCCAATGAATCACAGATAAAGTCCAAAAAAAAATCTCATACCTATTGCCACCAATGGTATACAATGGGTTGATATACAGGTTGTACTTGTCTGTTTGATTTTTTTTTCCCAGTAAATTCTCTGAGTCATACCTGTTTCCTCTTTAAGAACATTTTGCTAGAGAGCAACTAATTAAGTTTTTATTTTGACTAGAATCATAAGGCTCCCACATACCACACATAAGTTATTTCTTTCCTTTTCCTAAATGATTATAAAGCTTATTGCCATTTATATATTTGTGTCTATTATAAGATAATGAGAGAACCAGTCATTCTTTCAACAAGTATTAAGTATCCGCCACATGATACTTAGCATGGAGCACAGTGTCTTGCCACATAGTAAGCACTTAATACATTTTTTTTTCATTCACATACCACATGCTATGCTAATTCTACTGTTTGAAGGCAAGTGTTTTATGGAATGAGGAGAAGAAAGGACAATGACATCTCAGCACTTAGTTTAAAGTTTCAGAGATTTTTTTTTTTGTTTCTTAGATGGGAAGAAAGTCTGGGGAATTAAAAAAAATCATAAAGATAATGATAAAGCAGGAAATGTTTCAGTGATCATGAAATTTATGTGAGGAGAGTTAACATGAAAGTTTGGTGAAATATAAATATAACAGGATATTATACATTGAAAGAAAAGAAATAAGTGTCAGGCAGGCTTGGTGCTTAGAAACACAAAAGAATGTTGAATTCATGTGCATAATGCAAGTTGGAATGAGGAGTCAGATTTTTGTCTATATTAGAGAAAAACTTTGTATTGCATCTATTTGCTAAATATGGTATTACTATTGTCAGTGGATGTGCATATACAAAAGGTCAAGGATCACATGCTCCTATTTTTCTATTTGAATTTGAGGCTTTGCTGCTTCCCCTTATCTCACAATAAGTACAGAACTATGTATAGAGATTACAAAAAACAAAACCCAAACAAACCCCAAACAATTGGTGTTTTAGAAGAAATATCCTTTTTTTAGCCATATTTCCTAACCTGATTTCTCTTTACCCCTTCTCAAGTAAATCATCTCTTTTCCATTTTCCTTTTCAGTTAGACTGAGATTTCTTGCCTAGTCCTTTTATTTCTTATAATTCTTATTGTTTGTCTCTATTCCCAGTGTTATTGTCCCAGCCCGTTATTTAAACAATTTCGAACAGGATTTCCACTCTCTTGGCTCTTTCCTGTCCAAATTGACTTCTATAGTACGCAAGTCTTAATTTTCCTGTAATACTGTTATCACAATGTTATTTCCTTGCTCAGCAACACACGATTCCTACTTGTCAGTTGGTTCGTCTTCTTCCTGTTTTCCATGATACTCCATTATCCTTTCTATCTTTAAGTTATCTGACCTGATTTCACTCACATAAATGTTGGAAGGAACCATATAAACCATGTAATTTAACTTGCTTGTTTTTATAAACAAGCATCCTCCACTCTAATCAGACTAGTTATTTTTACATTCCAGACTCATTCCCATCTTTGTACTGATGCTTATAACTATTTCCCAGGCCTACAACATTCTTTTTTGTTTTTGCAGCCTAGTCCAGTCCATTTTTTTCTAGAAAACTTTTGCAGTTGTTCATATCCATACAGTTTTGATGTGAACTATCTTCCCTTGTCAGGAAGAAGCCCATCTGGCTATTATCAGGTATAACCAATTTCTAGACTACCCTGTTGGTATTTTATGACTGTGAGAATGGAACTCTTTTGTGTATCCCTCAAACGCTATACATCTTTAAACAGCCTTTGAGATATTGATTAATATATCTTTAAACAGGTCTGGGATCTGGATCCTTAATTCATTCAATCTGGGTCCCTAATTCCCCCAACTTTGAACTCCCCCACACTTCTCTCTTACGCTATATTTTTCCTATAAAGAATCTGCATATGGTGAAGTGTTGGAATCCTAGTGTCAACTCAACTTGAAACAAGGTGAACACTCAAGGGTGATGTCAGAATCCTGGTGTTAACTCAGTAGAATTGATACAGTGCTTATTGGTTCACACCTTAGAGTGAATCCTTACAAGGTGATAAGTTGCTAATCCTGATAGAAACAATGCTTGTGTTCACACCTTTAGAGAGCTCATAAGTATCTAAGTACTCAATGGAGTTCACATGTTTGGGAGATTTCAGAGAGCATGCTGGGAGATATCCCACAATCCCACTCTCAGAGAAGTAGCATAAATACAGTTCCAGTGAGCGACTCAAGGGAGTTTTGGGGGAACATCGACTGGAGTTGGAGAAGTCACTCTGGAAGAAAGCCTACAAGTCCTATCTTTGAGGCAAGAGAGATTCATTCGTATCTTCTAACTTGGTGCTGGCTGGAGGCTGAAGAAAGCAGAGGCAGAAGCCAAGGACAAAGCTGCAAGATCTCTTGGAGCCAGGCAGAGAGATAGGCCTCAACTAACCGGGCTAATTTGGAAAGAGAAATAAACGTTTGCACTTTTATCAGCTGGCTACGATTTTGGAGTAATTATTTATTTCAACTGAGACTAAAGCTGCCTCCAGAAAACCTTCACAGTGAAGAACTTTGCTAAGTTCTTTTCAGGACTAAGCCAACTATGGGGTACTATCTCTGATGCCTTTCTCCTTTCTTTAACCTGGTTAGTCTGGTTCATCTAACTATATATACTCTCCCAACTCTATTACATATTTGCCATCCTTCATGCCTATTTTCCTACTTATTTTTGTCTTTAACTTCTCCTAAATAAACCTTCCTTTTGGCAAAGACAATGACCACTGTGATTTGTCATTTTGACAAATTTGACAATTCACAAAATTATTTTGAACTAGATATTGCTACTCTGACCTCATCAGTTTTTATTCCTTCCCTAGATTCCTGGGACATAGTCAATACCAAACAATTCAGAATTGAAAATGATTTCTAGTTACTTCATTTAGAAGGTTCTTTGCCTCAGAGAGTTTGCAGACCCTGTGATGGCAGAGGTCATGCGTCATACTTTTCCATAACTTTTGAAATAATATAATGTTAGGTGATTGAAAGATGCCTGTGATAAAACTCTGAATATTGTTTTGGACTAAGAGAAACTAAATAATTGATCCCCGAGGCAAGCAGGCAGAAGGTTCTGATAGAAATCTGTTGGAATCTTTACAAAGTGTTAAGACATTTCTTTACAAAGTGTTAAAGACATTGGAGTTGATTTGATCTTAGAAGAAGATATTTTGGGCCAGAACTTGAACTAGTTACTAAGTACAACTGATGGAAACAATGTTTGTGTTCACACCTTTAGAGAGCTCTAAGAACTCAAAGGAGTTCACAGTTTGGGAGATTCAGTGTCTAGAAAGAGATATCTGAATTCACACCTTCCTTAGGACCAGAGAGCACTCTGGGAGATAACCCAGAATCCCTCTCCCTCCAGAAGGTGGAGTTAATCTTCGGGAGATCACATAAATATAGGGAGCTTTTGAAGCTTGAAGTTACTTCTTCTGGTAGAACTGACTGGAGTTACAGAGAGATTCATTGCATCTTCCAACTTGGTGCTGGCTGGAGGCTGAAGAAAGCAGAGGCAGAAGCCAAGGACAAAGCTGCAAGATCTCTTGGAGCCAGGCAGAGAGATAGGTCTCAACTAACCGGGCTAATTTGGAAGGAGAAATCAACATTTGCATTTTTACCAGCTGGCTGCGATAGTGGAGTAATTATTTATTTCAACTGAGACTAAGGCTGCCTCCAGGAAAACCTTCACAGAAATCAGTTTAGCTCCATGGTCCCACCCTTTGGGGAGGTGGTCCACTCTGAAATCTGAGTTATGTCAACTCCTGAGAACTCACCCTCTATAGAAGTCTCAAACAGTCTCATATTGTCATGCTCTGTTAGGAATCTCACTCATGTCCCAGGAGATTAAAATTTCCCTATAAAACTTACTTGTGGGCCATCTACTAGTTGCTATCTTCCTTTGGGTCAGCCCACCATGATACTCAGCCTCGTGATCTCTTTCTCCTTACCCATTCCCCCTGTCATGCCATGTAGGATCTCCCCTAATTCCTACTTCTTATAGCTAACTAAATCTTTCAGGGTGATAAGGCCCTTTCAGGATTTAGCCTGACAATATTTAATCATCCTTCCTGACACTGTTTTACTCCTGGGAGATCCGTTATATATTTCCAGGAAGACAATAATGATTCTTCAGCATTCCGGAAGAGAAGAAACTAAATTGAACTCTGTCACTGATGACTACTTTCCTTCTTCTTTCAAAGAGCCACATTTAAAATAGAAAAAGTTCCATTGAGGAACTTGTATTTCTCATATGCTCCCATTCTATTTCATATACCCATTCTTGGTGTCTATTATATCCCTTCATTTCATGTGTAATGTGTTCCCCAAATAAATCTACCCTTTGCCAAAGAGAATGGCCATCGCAAACTCTTCACATGACTGAACCCCAATTTTTGGTGCCTGCCATCATCTAGTGGGGTGCCTGCCCCACATCATAGCTCACGTCATCTGGACTTGAATAAAAAAATACAATGTGCCCAAAGTCTTAGTGTTGTTTTAAGATTTATTACACTAAGATATTTAAGATACCCTTCTTCTTAAGTTAAAATATAAACTCCTTGATGTCAGGATCTGTCTTTCTTTTTGCTTATATTCTTAGGACTTAGCCTGACGCCTGATCCACATAAATGTTTCTTGACTTGGTATGAATTAACCTGGAAAATAGAGGATGTTGAGGTAGAATGAGAAGACTTAGAAGCTGCTTGGATAATGGGGTGAGGAGCGGGTAATGAAGAGGAAGGCATTAGGACTGATTGAAGTTATGAACCTAGATACTTGGGAAGATAGTGGTGATGGTGTCTCTTAATAGAAGAAAGGCATTCCTTGAGTTTATTTATCTCTAAAATGAGAAACTTCACCTTTTCTTATTTTCTTTCTGTAGTTTTATTGCTGAAACTACTTGTGTCCAATAGCCTTTTTCTTTGAGAGTATAACCATCTTTCTTTTAAGAACCAATTTTGTGTTTTAGTGAAGCCACAGACTATTTTGTGGTGTGTTACATTCTAATTCACAAAGTGTATATGGAAAGAGACTGTTAAAGTCATCTTTCTCTGGAAACTCTTCTTGCAAGTCAGTATAGTTCTTGCTATTTTGTTTAGACTAGTTTTAAATGACTCAAGTAATGGGCCTTTTTACCATTTCCTAAGGGAAGTGATTCCACAGTCTAATAGATTTCATTGTTATGAAATGTTTCCTGAAATCCAGCCTAGAAACTTTGCTATTCTCAGGCTTTTCCCTTTGCTTTAATTTTTTTTTTTTTTCCCCTGGTTGAACATTCTAAGCCAATCTATTTTCTGCTTAGTTTATATGTAATTAAATTATTTTCTCAGTGGTAATTCTAACTATTCTTGAACATTGCTTGGTCAGTTAACAAATTCTGAAAATATTTAATCATACTTCCTGAGGCAATCTGTTTTACTCCTGGGAGACCCATTATATACAGTATTTCCAGGAAGACAATAATGATTCTTCAGCATTCAGGAAGAGAAGAAACTAAATTGAACTCAGACATTGATGATTACTTCCCCTATTCTCCTAAAGGAGCCACATTTAAAACAGAAATAATTTTATGACTGTATTGACAGAAGACAGATGTTGAAAGACATTTGTGTTGCTTGGAAGATCTTGGAAGGTATTTGCCAGTTGGCTTAATTTTGTACTTTTTGAGTTTCAACTCTGGAAATAGCAGAATATGGAGTAAAGATTGATATATTTGGAGAGAGACCTTCTGGATTCACATCCCAATTTTGCCAGTTGTCACCCTTGTGACCTCTCAACTTCTTCCAGCTTTAGTTTTATTCATCTATAGGTCAGAATAGATAATGTTTAAGATTCTTTCCAGCACTAAATGATTCTATATGCTATATTCTAGAATATTTTGTTTCTAGCCGGAAAGTTAGTGTTCTTTCTGGGATTATATGTGACTGAACTCTGCTTTCCTACCTGTAAAAATGAGCAACAACACATAATTATTGTGAGGGAAAGTATTTTATAAACATGAACTAATAATAATAACTGACTTTTTAAAAAATGATTTGCACACTTTTAGATATCTCACCTCTGATAGACAGAAAGTATATTCTCATATCTTTTTTTTTTGGGGGGGGAAGCTTGCTCCTGTATATTTGCAATATTCACTTTGAATTTCTATTTCCATTTCATGATCATATTCTGGCTCTATTTATTTCATCTAGTATCAGGTCATAAAAAGCTTCTCCTGCTTCTTTGTTTCTTACAGTAGAGTAATATTCAGTTTTATTAATGTGTTGCCAACTTGCTTAGTCACATCCCGATAGACTTTGTGTCTAGAGTGCTTTTCAGATAATGTTGCATTTCTAGTCTGCCTTTCCCTATTGTAAATAGAATCTTTTGGCTGATGTTAAGAGAGCACTGTTTTCAGTTTGTTCTAGATGTTTTTGTTGATAGATATTTCTTATATATTTTTACTTTAAAAAATTATTTAGTATTTTATTTTCCTCCAGTTACATGTAAAAAGAATTTTTTAACGTTTGTTTTTAAAATTTCGAGTTCCAAATTCCCTCCCTCTTCCCCTCTCCTTTGAGAAGGCAAGCAATTCAATATAGTTTATAAATGTGTAGCAATGCAAAACATTTCCATGTCATGTTGTGAATATTGCTTATATTTAAAAGAACACATATGGAAGATTTTAAAGCAATTTATAATGTAACATTATCTTGCAATGTTTACACACAATATTCTTGGACAATGGAGTGCTCTAATCTAGTAATACATCTAACAATAGATATAATCTAGTAATAAGTGTAGTATTAGCTCTAACAATAATAATAATAGTAATGATGATCTCTAAGAGAGTGATTCTTATGGCTCAACTACTATGCTAACTACTTTACAGTTATTATCTCTTTGATCCTCACAACAGCTTTGGAAGGTAAGTGGTATTTTTATTCCTATTTTACAGATGAGGAAACTGAGGCAAACAAAAGTTAAGTGACTTGCCTTTAGTCACAGCTAGTAAGTTTGTGAAGTCAGAATATTATATAAAATAATACCTTAAAAAATGTCCAAGAGAAACAGAGATCCTATATCATTTTATGTTTGTTGAAATTTGTTTTCCAATCTACTCCTTTCTTCTTGAATTTAATTATAAAAATTCCCAAGAAGTATCAAAGATCCTGGAAGATGTTACTTGATTTGAGCTTAGGATATGGTACAGGCAGAAAACTGATAGAGATCTAAGGTTAGGTTTGCATATAGCCCATCAGGTGTTTCTATGATTTTGAAATGATAGCTGTCATCAAGGCAACTCCATGTCATATCCAAAGGCATTTGCTGGGAAAATCATTTGTTTCGAGGGCCCTGTATGTTTGTCCAGAATTTAAGAGCATAATTATTCAAGCTTTTCTTAATCTTCCTAAGAAGTCCACAGTTACACTGAAAGTATACCTGGATCTTAATGCCAATATGACAGGTTCAGGCACTACTTTCCAAAAAATAGATTTCATTATTAAGTCTGGGCTTGTAAGCAGGAAGAGTTCTCCTTAGTCTGACAAGATATCTCTCTTGTGATAATGTTTTGTAGTGACTTACTTGTCTGCTACCTGAGACTTCACCATTCAAATGATTCTTCAGGAAAACTCATATATCTTATCAGCAATTCTCTGTCTGGCAGTACTGAGAGTACTGACCTTGAGGTCTGAAGATCTGTGTTCCGGTCCTGTTTCCCCCCTGCCACCCAACACACACATTGGCTCTTCATTGTCCCAGAGAGTTCTTTAGCCTCTCTATGTAGGATTTGCCATCTGTATCAGTGGGGGACGTTTTCATACCCTAGAGTTCTCCACACTGAGATAATTGGAGGTCTTCACCAAAGCAAAACAAAACTAACTCGTATTGCATTTGTACTTCCTTCATGACCAAAATCTATAATTTTTAAAAGTTATAATAGTATATACATTATAAAGAGCAGTGGAGTAGGAATAAGTATGTCAGGATTCTAGTTCTAGCTGTGTTACCTTTTGAAATTCTTAAGCTCTCTGAGCCCCAGTTTCTTCACCTAGAAAATAGAGATAATAGTTCTCACCATGCATACCTTACAGGATTATTTTAAATATCAAATAATAGGGCAGCTAGGTGGAGCAGTGGCTAGAGTACCAACCCTGAAGTCAGGGAGGACCTGAGTTCAAATCTGGCTTCAGTCAGAGACTTCCTAGCTGTGTGACCCTGGGCAAGTCACTTAACCCCAATAGCCTCAGGGGGGGAAAAGATCAAATGAGAAGATATATATGGAAAATAATAAAATTCTATATAAACTTGAAATATTATTAATCATGTGTCTATTGTTTACACATGATCATACATGAAGTTGTGATGAGGCTTCAATCTTTTATCAGTGCAAATTGATGGTACCATTTTATCAAATCGCTGAAAGTCTTGCAGAGATTTATGTGTTTTATTCATTTTAAAAATATTTTTATCCTAATGTTAAAATAATGGAAAGTAACTGTTTTTACTTTGATTTTGAAGCTGATCTTGACACTAATAGCTATTAAACTTTTTATATCTTGGGGAAATAAAGGGTGCCATGCAGTAGAAAGACCAAGTTTTAGGGTGCACAGATGCCAGCTCTGCCATTACTATCTGGGTGATCCTGGACAAATCACTTAACTTCACAGTCTTCTCATCTATAAAACAAAGAATTGGACTAAAGGACCTTAAGGGTGTTCTGCTACTGGCTAATTAATGACCAGTAGACCTTGCCATTTGCATCTTCCTATGTGGAAAGAACTTTCTCTTTTTTGTGTTTGTATTCCTAGCACTTAGCACAGTTCTTGTTTTTTTTAGTAAGCACTAAGTATTATCTTCCCCTTCTGTTTCTCTTCATTTCCCCTTCCCTATTTCTTTCCTTTTTCCTTTTCCCCTTCTCTCCCCTTAACTTCCTGTCCTCTTCCCCTTTCTTTTCCCTCTACTTTCTTTCTTTGTCTCCTTTGTTTTGTTCTACCTGCCTCCTCCTTTTCCTTCTTTCTTTAGCTTTCCTAAATCTACTATCCTTTAAGTGAGATGGATCCTTTTATCTCTATTGTAGATCTTTGAATTATTCTGATATTTCATTGCAATTATCATAGATATGGATTAAATGGAATTGTGTGTTGTTAAAATTTTGATTCAGTATATGCTGTTATCTTGCTGTTTCTAATTACATTCTAATGTGGAATGTTATTGCAGAAAACTGCCCAGATCAAAACCCTCGTCTCAGGAACTGGGATCTAAAACATGATCCTGAAAAGCAAGTCATTATCAAGAAAGGAGATTGGCTCCGTTTAAACTCAGATGTTACAGTGAACTCTATAGTCATCCAGAATGGAGGTATACAACTAACTGTACCATAAAGATTTGTTTTTATGGATTTCTCAATCTTGATTAATATACTGGGGCATGTCTTAGACTCACATAAATTTTTAAAAGTAAAATTTTATTGATTTCTTTCATTTTTGTATTAGAATAATTTCTAGAGACAAGAGTCTCTCCTACCTCAACAAGCCTTTCTTTGAAAGGGAAAAAAAAAAGAAACACATATGCAACTCCAACAGCATTGTTAAGGAAAACTAAGCTACAGAATATTCTCATTTATTATTATTAAATAAAACATTTTATATTTCTTAACCCCCATCTCTCTAAGAAATGGTGAAAATTTACTTAATGTACATTGGAATCAATATCTAGGAATATATTAGTTGCTCTGGCCTATAGGTAGATCATTATTAGAGATGATAATGATACTGATAGATTGAGGCAAGACCCAACTCTAAGAAGAATGATGACACTGCATAAAGTTATTAAATTACATTTAAATGAACTTCAAATTTATAGGCTTTTTTGAAATTCAAGAACAAATAGTCTTCAAAGTAAAGAGAGGTAAGATACATGGTAGAGTCTTTGTCGCTGTTGTTTTTTTTTCTCTTACTTTGAGAATTCTCTTACTTTGGAATTCATAGAAGCTGTTAGAAGCTGTTTTAGTTTCCAGTTCACAAAAGATGTTTTTTCTTCTCTCTTCCCACCTTTTCCCTTCCCAGGATTACTTGTCTTTGGTGATGATAAAGATGGATCCAGAAATATTACTCTGAGAACTCATTATATCCTGATCAAGGATGGTGGAGCGCTTCATATTGGAGCAGAGAAATGCCGCTATAAATCCAAAGCAACTATTACCTTATTTGGCAAATCAAATGAAGGTGGCAGTATGCCAACATTTGGCAAAAAATTTATTGGTGTGGAAGCAGGTGGGACGCTGGAATTACATGGGACTTGGAAAACATCATGGACACTCTTAGCAAAGACTCTACCTTCCTCAGGGCTGACCTCTGGTTCTTATGTTTTTGAAAAGTCCTTTAATCGAGGTCTCAATGTGAGAGTCATTGACCAAGATACTGCTGAAGTTTTGGAGATTGGTAGGTTTGATACCCATGAGTACCAAAATGAAAGCAGGCGACTTCAGGAGTTTTTAAAAGCCCAGGATCCTGGCCGAATTGTTGCTATTGCTGTTGGAGATTCAGCTGTCAAAAGCCTCCTAGATGAAACTATACTGACTATCCAGAATCTTCTGGGAAGTAAACTGATCAAAGGATTGAGTTACAGGTAAAAGCAACTTGGTTTGTTCTCTCTCTCTACCCTCTCCCTCTCCTTCTTCCTCTTCTCTCTCCCCTACTCCTTCTCCTTCTCCCTTTCCCTCTCCCTTTCCTTCTTTCTCCCCCGCCATCTTTCTGTCTCTGTCTCTGTTTCTCTCCCTTACTCCTTGTTCCCCCTCCCCTCCTAATTTCAGTACCATATTACATAGAAGTCTTCTCATGAAAGGGCAAGAGGGGGAGAAAGGAGGATAAGATTTGGAGCTTCATAAAATGGCAACATGGTGGTAGAGTGGATAGATCTCTGGATCTGAAGTCAAAAAAACTTATCTTTTTGAGTTCAGATCTGACCTCAGACACTTACTAGTTATGTGACCCTAGGAAAGTCATTTAATCTTGTTTGCCTCAGTTTCTTCATCTGTAAAATGAGCTGAAGAAAGAAATGGCAAATAACTCTTTCTCTTTGCCAAGAAAACCCCAAATGCCATCACTATGACCCTAATGGACACAATTGAAAATGAATGAATAAGTACAACAAAAGAGCGTTAGATTTGAAGTTAGGTTCAAAGTCTACCTTTTACCAGCCGTGTGACCCTGGCAATCATTTAACTTCTCTTAACCATATGGTAGAGAAACAATCCCTATATTTTTAGTTGTTATGATGTAAAAGTTATGTCATATCTGACCACTATTTTATTTTAAGTTCCTTGAGTCTTTTCGGATTGTTTTTGTTTATGCTTGGCACCTGGTACTGCTCAATAGATACCTGTGATTGATAGATTATTTAAAAATTTAGGAACAGCTAGGAGGTATAGTGGATAGAATAGTAGCCCTGAAATCAGGAGGATCCCAGTTCACATTTGGTCTCAGACTCTTACTGTATGACCTTGAGCAAGTTACTTAATCCTTATTCCCTGCCCTCTTCCTCCTCCCTCCTTCCCCCTCCCCCCATCTATAATTTACTTATGGTTTCTAAAATGGTACCATCTGTTAAATCTTGTGATTAGACAAGCTTGATTGAAATTCTGTTTTAGGCTCAAACTCTACCTCTGATGCTTTCTGCTATGATATGATGTGGACAAGCCATTTAATCTCTTTGAGCCTCCCTTTCTTCAGTTGTAAAGTGAGGGGGTTGGCCTCTGAGATCCCTTCCAGTCTCTAGGTTCCTTGCTGTCTCCTACCACGTTTATACTGCTTCTCCCCTGCCCCCTACTCCCCACCATAATCACACTGGGATTGATTACCTAATTGTGATTCCATGCCAGTATTTCATTTCTTTTACAATATTTCCTATATATATAAATACACACCTCCTTTGAAGATAATATCCTAGTCCAGTAACATTTTCCTCAAATATAAGAGGGGAAGTGGAAAGAAGGGGGAAATGACTCCAGTGGAATAGCACATTTCCTATAATGGCTGGAGGCAATTTTGGTAAATAAATAAAATATTTGTGATGCCTCCTTCATAAACAGGAGGAATTGTATGCAGTTTTCAAAAGGATTTTTCTCTTGTAACAAAGGATAAAAATAGAAATGTAAGACATCAAGCATCAGAATTAATCTGTGGTGAGGATGCCTGGAATTTTGTGTGTGCTTAGTTGTTTTGACTTAACTTTTATCAGTGGAAAGGGAATATCTCTCCAGTTATGTATTGTCTTACCTTTTTTGGAGAAGTGTTTAGAGGAGGAGACAGGAAGAAGGAAGTTGAAAGTTTTTCTTTTCATTCTTGAAACCAGTATTCTGGTAGATTGATAGCCTTTCCCCTTTAAACTATCTTCCATGTTTACTGAGATAGCTGACATTTTTGTTCCATATCAGAATCACTGAAATATATAGCACAGTCCTGAGACAAGTTAAAAACAGCTCCTCATTAAATATTTTTTAACACACATTGCTTTCTGAATCATGTTGGTAGAAAAAAATCAGAGCAAAAAGGAAAAACCATATGAGAGATTAAAAAAAAAAAAAAAAGAAGTGAACATAGCTTGTATTAATTTACATTTAGTCTCCTTAGATCTTTTTCTGGATGCAAATGGCATTTTCTGTCCAAAGTCTATTGGGATTGCTTTGAATCACTGAACCACTGAGAAGTACTAAGTCTTTAATAATTGATCATCGCACGATATTGTATATTACTGGTTCTACTTGTTTCGCTCAACATAAATTCGTTTAATCTTTCCAGGCCTTTCTAAAATCAGCTTGTTCATCATTTTTTTATAGAACAATAATATTCTATTACCTTCATATACCACAACTTGTTCAGCCATTCCCCAATTATTGCACATCTACTCATTTTACAATTCTTTGCTACCACAAAAAGAGCTGCTACAAACATTTTTGCACATGTGGGTCCTTTTCCTTCTATTATGATTTCCTTGAGATACAGTTCCAGTAATATCATTGCTGAGTAAGAGTGTATGCACAATTTTATAGTCCTTTGGGCATAGTTCCAGATTGCTCTTCAGAATGGTTGGATCATTTTACAACTCCACCAACAATGCATTATGTTCCAGTTTTCCCATATCTTCGCCAACATTTATTATTCTCTCTTTTCCTGTCATCTTAGCTAATCTGAGAGATGTGAGGTGGTACCTCAGAGTTTTTTAAATTTGCATTTCTCTTATCAACAATGATTTATAGCATTTTTTCACATTATTATAGATGACATATTTTCATGTAAAAATTGTTCATATCCTTTGACCATTTATCATTTGGGGAATGACATGTATTTTTACAGATTTGACACAGTTCTTTACATATTTTAAAAATGAGATCTTTATCAGAAATATTGTCTCTACAGTTTTTTTCCCAGCTTTGTATTTCCCTTTTAATATTGTTTCTGTTGTTTTTGTTTGTGCAAAAACTTTTAAATTTAATGTAATCAAAGTTCTCCATTTTATCTTTCATAATGTTCTTTAGTTCTTCGTTGGTCATACATTCCTTCTTTCTCCAAGGATCTGATAGGTAAATTATCCCTTGTTCTCCTAATTTATTTATGGTATCATCCTTTATGCCCAAATCATGTATCCATTTGGTATGGGGTGTGAGATGTAACTCTATGCCAAGTTTCTGACATAGTATTTTTCAGTTTTCTCAGAAGTTTTGTCAAATAGTGAATTCTTATTCCAGAACCAGCTCTTCATTAAATAAACCATCAATGTGGGCTATTTAAAAATTCTTTTGCTAAGTAACCTAGGAATGAATTGGTCAATAATCAAGAATTTGTTAAATCCCTGCCAGTTTTCAGGTGAGGGGCAGCCTGGCATAATGGCTGGAATGTTGACTTCTAAATCAGAAAGAACTAAGTTCATGTCCCTCTTAACACATGGTGGTTGTATGACTCTGAGCTAGTCATCAAACCTTTCATTTCTATATGCAATTCTTTAAAATGATAAGCTGAAGATCAGAGGGAATCTGTAATTCCATCTCCAGGGAATTTCCTCATATCATAGTTCTCTAAATTAGTGAATTATTGGTCTAATCCCTATTCCTAGAAATATTCCTGGGAATACAACAAAACTGAAAAGCCCCTGTTCTCAATGATCTTACATTTTTCTCAAGAGAAGTAACATATGCAAACTGAGGTGCAGAATAAATATAAGATATAAAAAAATGGGACTTTTGTTGAGATGTTTAAAAGTAATATGAAAATCACTATTGCAAGGAATTACAGTGAAAGATTAATTTATTCTTTTTGAAAGAGAACATCATTTATTGCCAGGTAGGTGTGTGTGTGTGTGTGTGTGTGTGTGTGTGTATGTATGTGTGTGTGTGTGTAATATTAGGTATATTTTGAAAAGGGGAGAAAATGATTAACTAAAAAACCAGTCAGGATTGTTTTACCTGTTGCTGAGCTAGGCAAACAGTTCTGCAAAGGGGCATACTTTTCCTTTTTTCATCTTTGTTTCTTTAGTTATGGTCTGGAATATCGCAAAGGCATTTGGACAAATAGACATGAGGGTGGATGTATGTATGTATAAACATATATGTGCATATTTGTGATCTCTATATATTTTTATATCATGTAGATTTCCCCAGAGAATCATCCCTTATAACAAAGAATTCTTTTTGGAAAAAAAAAGAAGAATTTTTAAAAAGCAAAACTAACATACAGAAAAAAAAAATCTGATAATATATTTAGTGTTCCACATCTTTGCACACCATCCTCTAAAAAGAAGCTTAGGAGTTTTTTTTCTCATTTCCTCTTCCTTGGAGACAAGCTTATTCTTTATAATTTCACAACATTCAACTGTTTTGTGAGAATAATTCATACCATTAGCCTTGTAGTCATTATGTAATATTATTTTCCTTGTTAGGCTCACTTCTCTTTGTATCAGTTCATATGAGTCTTTCTATATTTCTTTATGTTTATCATACATTTTTAAAAGCATGATAATATGCAATTACATTCATAAGTTTCCTGAGCCATTTCCCAGTTCAATTCGGTTAACATTTTAAATATTTGTCATTTTCTAGGCACTGTGCTGTGCAATGGGAATTAAAAAAAAAAAAAAAGACAAAAAACAGTTCCTGCCCTCAAGAAATTTAAAATCTAATGGGGGAAACAACAAGGAAACAAATATTTACAAAGCAAGCTACATACAAGATAAATAGGAATTAAAAACAGAAAACCATTGGAATTAAGGGAGATTAGGGAAGACATTTTGTAAAAGGTAGACATCTAGTTTATTTTCCATTTCTTTGTTATGTGCATTAACATCTGCTTATTCCAACTGCAAGTCATCAGTATCGAAATAATTTATATTTATCCACCAGAAGAAATCCTCAAACTCCCAGAAATTCCATTCCCTTGAGAGAAAAAATGAATGAAAATCTATTTGCCCCTTTCATCTGCCCTACTATTATAGGCATCTCTACTTTACCTATTAACTGGTCCTGTGATTTCCTTGGTAGATGCATCTCCGATGAAGAAGCGTTCCACCAATGCAAATAAACTATTTTGCAATTTATAGTCTTAGGATATTGCCTGGGGACACTGAAAAGTAAAAAGATTTCTTTAGGATCACATAGCCAATATTTGTCAGAAGTGAGACTTTAATCCAAGTCTGAACTCAGTCCCTGATTCTACCTTGCCTTGGATTGGTTGTGAGTATATTATAATAAAAAAGGTAGTGATAGTTTATTATACTAATATTAATAATGGGGAAAAGTGCAACTTAATTTTTGTTTCTGATCTACAACATTCTATTTTAACATGTTTTTTCTTTACAGGCAAGCTTGGGCTTTGGTTGCTGTCATTGGTGGTGGAAGTGCCTCTTGCAGTGAATCGGTGAGAAATTATGAAAATCACAGCAGTGGAGGGAAGGCTCTTGCCCAAAGAGAATTTTTCACAGTCGATGGTCAGAAATTTGCTGTAACAGCTTATAGTGAATGGAATGAAGGTAGGAAAATAAAAACCCACATTCTTATGAGATAGTGGGTTACTCTTGTGGCAGATAGTTCTTTTCTTTGTTTTCCCCCCTTCAGCCTTCCACTCTCCTCTGTCTGGCCATTTTATTTTTCAAACCCTAGTTTACCACTGACAGAAAAAGAGGGTTTTTAGGGCAGTACATTTATGCCAGAGAAGAAGCCTATTGTTTGAATGGCATTAGGCAAGCTATCATCACTTGGCATACCCCCCCAAAACAAAACACAAATACATTGAGTACAGTAGAATCTGAGTCCTTATATAAGGAATGGAACCAATCTGACCTTTTAGTATGGGGCTATGTCTTTCATCCACATTGTAGTAGATAGCTAACTCTAGACCCATTGATAGTATTTAATTCATAATATCTTCATATATTCATAATATATTAATAATATCATAATATAAGTTCATAATATCTTCTAGGCCTGCAACTATGAAAAACACTTCTATACACCCAGACTAGATGGAATTATATAATACACAAATAATAAGAATGAACACAATCTTATATTGGGCTTCTCTTATGTAAACTTATCTGCAAATATCGCACTTAACTGTGTACTGTTTATACATGCTTATTTGTGTGGTAATATAGTAAACTCTAATCACGTTCTTACCAGCCTAGTGACTGATTTACTTCCACTAAAGTCTTATTAGGACTTTAGTGATGATGATGGGAGAGTTAAGGGAGTCACCTGCTAGTGGCTGCTGGGGATCTAATTCTGACCAGTAGAACAAGATCCCTTCATGTGAGAGGATGATAATGACAAGGAGATTGAGTGGCAATTGCATTTTCTGACCTCTCTCTTCTTCCCTCTTGCCTCCAGTTTATTTCATTCCTAATTCATAAGCAACATCTGTGTCAGTAAAGGCTGATTTGCATTTCCTTCAAGTGTGTGATTCATAGCTGTGGGGGCTTTCGGAGAACTGACCTACTCCTTCACAATTAGGCATGGTCCTTAACAATGGGTCTTTTCTGATTACACCAGTGGAATACAAGTTCTGTCAGGTCCTAATTGGAAAAGGCTTCTATACTGTACTTGATGGTTAGTTGAATCTGTCCCTGAACAACTAAATAAATCGTGGAGAGGTTTATCACTAGAAATTTAGGGAATGAATTCTTTTTAGCTAAAATAATTCATGAAACTATCTGCTAATTTATGATACTTCTTGCATCTCTTCCATCTCCACTCTTTTCATTATTACCTACTATATTAGCGCACTAATAAACCATTATGAGTTTCCTGATATGTACTTTTGCCTCTGTTTTTTTTTTTTTTTTTTTTTTTTTCCCTTCCAATTCATCCTTTGGCTTCCAGGCTAATTTTCTTTATATAAAGATCTTGACCTATGACTAGTCTACTCAAAAGTCTTTACTTAGTCCTTTTTGCCTTTCAAGTTATTGTTAGAGTCTCTTATCTGGTATTCAAGGCTTTCTGCAAACTGTTTCATCCCAACTTTTCCAAATTTATTTCTATTAGTCCTTGAAATATGCATCCCCCCCTTTCTTTATTATACAAATTGTTCTTCTGGTTTTACTCACTTTACTCTGTATAAGTTCAAACAAGTTTACCCAGGTTTCTCTGAAATGATGTCGTTTATTATTTATTATAGCACAAAAATATTCCCTTAATATTCACTTATTCCTGAAATGCATTTTATTTTTCAGTCAAAATAACTGTCTCATGTCCCAAGTCATTTATTTGACCACCTATAACTTCAGCCTGGAATTTTCCTCTTCCCCATCTTGCCTTATTGAATATAAAATCATACCTTAAAGGTTAACTCACATGATCCTTTCTGTGGCTAATAATCTTGCTATGTCAAGTCCAAGGAGATTTTAAATCCTGGTTTTACTGGAAGTCTTCCTTTCATCAAAATATTATCTCTTATAGGGTGTTGTTTTGTTTTCCACATTATCCATAATTATTTTCTGGAAGAGGTGGAAATTCTATTCAGGAAGTAGGGAGATTGAACTCTATTTCCTGCCTTTCTTCCTTTGCTATGTTGCCAATAGGAGATAATTTTGGGCTGGATTTTCTTTTAGAGGGTTGAGAAACTGACAATGTTTAACTCTCAATCAATTTTCCCTGTTGCCTGCCCCTTCCTAATCCCTTCCACTCCTCAGTTTACACTGGGCAACTTTTTACCTTTCTCTTCCAAATCTAGGTATTTAAAAATGTAAATGACCATTCCAGTTCAGGCACAGTATAATTGAAAAAATGCTGGGCTTGAATCCTAGCTGTGCTACTTAATAATTGTAAATAGCACCTTATAATTGAGAAATCTCTTCCTTGTTAGAACTCTGTTTTCTCATCCATATAATGGGGTAGTTCAATTAGATAATTTCTAAGCATGCTTTGAATGCTAAATCCTAAAAGTGTCAAAATCATTTTAAAGAATATTCATGTTTCTCAGCTCTGAGTTAGCCACTCATAGGGAACATTTTTCCTACTCATAATCTGAATACTAAATATTGGTGATTATTGTTAATATGAGATTTCTTTTCAGCCTTCTCAATTACTATGTTGGGTTTGACTTTGAGACAAAATAAAAGTCTGTCCTTTAGTCTCAGATATATTTTGTATGGCTAACAGGAAATATTTTGAATTTCATCTTGTTTCTTCTGTTCAGTAAGGTAGACAGGTAAAGAGGCATATTTACATATACTACATTTAATCAAGATGTTTCTTTTGGACCTGAGAAAGTCTGTATCCTTCATGCCATGTAAAATTATTTCCATAGTTCCAATCCAGAATCTTATTTGTTTGCATACCCTTTATGACATTGCACCCTCTTCCTAGAACATCAGCTTATTGTCATTTACCAGAAGAGGGATGAGCATGCAGTGACAATATTCATGAATCACAATTTATTAAGTTGACATGGTATTTCTCACTCCAATTCTTGACAATTTCAACTAGAAGAACTTAGTCATATTATTATATCACTTGGTCTGTTTTCTGGTTTGAAGTTTAAATTCCTATAGGAATTTTATCATTCATTCAGGAAAACCTAGTTTAAAGAGGACAAGGAATTACAGGCACCTCAAGGACATGGGGGTATTGCAAAAACCAATTGAGGTAATATGTTTAAAATCTTTAGAAAGTAAAATTCCTTGTAATATATTTTTTAAATTTGCTTTGTTGCTTTAGGGGTATCCCTTTCAGGTTTCCAGGTAGAGGCCATAGATGGAGTAAAATTACATCTGGTGGATGATGTCAGCAACTGGAAACCTGGAGACCAGATTGTGGTTGCAAGCACAGACTATTCTATGTACCAAACAGAGGAATTTACTCTTCTTCCTTGTCCTGAATGCAACAATTATGAGATCAAAGTCAAAGGTACAAAACTGATGCCCAATTTGCTTAATTTGAAACAAGATTTTTAGCCCAATTCTTTATTTTTTGTAATTTTTCTCCTTATTTATGAGTAGCTTCATCTAAGTGACAAAATCTTTGCCACAGAAATCATTAAGTTCTGACTTAGTAATAGAATGGAAACAGCCTTGGGCCTTGAGGTAGAGGAGGGCCTAGGTTCAAATTCCAACTTTGTTACTATGGGTATGATTTTAGGGAAGTCATTTTAATCACTGGATTGTAAACACCTAATTTAACCTTCCTGGGCCTTGGTTTCCTCATGTGCAAAAATAGAAGGTTGGATTAGATGACATCTGAAGATCTTTCCCCCTTTGCATCTATGATCCTATGATTTTGTGATCTGGAGTCTTTAAGAATTTGTTATATGTTTGTTGTTATTGTTTTAAACTAGAGCCATAGAAAGACTGAATTGTTGATCAGGAAACCTGGGTTCTAGTACTAACTTTTCCACTAATGATGTGACTTTGGAGAAGTCCTATCACTTAATTTAAAAATCTGTTTTTACAAATAAATCTTATTATTCAGTTATTTTTAATTATATCTGACTCTTCATGACCCCACTTGGAATTTTCTTGGCAGAGATATTGGAATGGTTTGCCATTTCCTTCTTTACCTCATTTTACAGATGAGAAAACTGAGGCAAACAGGGTTGAGTGACTTGTTCAGGTTCAGATAGCTAGTGTCTGATTTTAGATTTGAACTTAGCAATATGAGTTTTCCTGAATCCAAACCTGACACCCTATTCACTGAGATTTTTCATTTATCTCCCGTTTAAGATAATAAGAATATGAATTTGTAGCATTCACATTTTTCATGTTTTAGTGTGGTATTATTCCTTCTTTATAGTGCTTCAGGTAAGGCAAACAGAGTTTACAAAGGAAAATTCATAGTACCACGTGGTATAGATTTTTTGGAAATTCCCACTCTTGTGACTAATTCAAAGTTTTCCCAATTTTCATGATTTGTTTTTCCTTCCTGATTTTGTGAAATGAATAAAGAGATAAGCGTAAGATGGGTTGTAGAGAAATGATAAACTGCTACATTTGTTTTAATTCCTCCTCCCTAGTTTGGTCATGTTTGTTACAAATGGTCAAGATTTGTATCTTGGGGAGTCAGCAGAACTGAACTATTAAGCGTATACCATGCTGTGTGAGCTTTCTCTGTTTATATATTTTCACAATAATGTAGAAACAAAACAACTTCATGCCCTCAAATCCAAAGAAGTTCCTGCTGTGCATATTTGGGAGTCATATATTACAGCATATCCAGGGCAGTTTATTAAGACTTCTCCCGGGTGTTATGCTAGAGGGAGAGGAAAGGATGGGGGCAGTTTGAACTGTTTGGGTTTTGGAGACCCACCTTTACTGGGGATACCCTCTTTTTTGCCTTTTTCCCTTTCCTGGGCTACTTGATTGCTCCCAAACTTCAGATGAAATAGGAGACAATTCCTTCTGAAGAGATGGAGGACCATAGGACTTTACTGTCTGCCCTGCCTCTATCCCCAAAAGGACATCAAGGTAGTGCAGACCTAAGTTCAACTTCACCTTCAGACACATAGACCCTGAGCAAGACGTTTAACCTTTGATTGCCTCATTTTGCTCCTCTGTAAAATATCTATCACAATAGCACTTAACCTCCCAGTTAACACTTGTAAAGCGTTTAGTATAGTGTCTGGCACATAGCAGGTACTTAATCAATGTTTGTTCCCTTCCCTTTTCAACACTTATCATCTGAATTACTTAGGTAGCCCAAGTATTCCTGGGCTTTGCTAGTCAGTCTACCACTTCCCTTATGAGAATTCTAGATCTTTCCATCTGTGCTACAGTCGATTTTTTATGTTATCTTTCTTTGCCAGTTAGATAGAATATGAGCATCTTGCTTTTTAAAGTTATATTACCAGCAATTTGTACAGTGCTTGGCACAAAATATGAACTTAATAAATGATTCTTCCTTCTTGTTTGCCTTCATTGGATTCACCAAATAGAAACTCCTAAATTTCTGCACATGGGAGAGATGGTTGATGGAGTGGATATGCGGGCTGAGGTTGGAGTTCTTAGCCGAAATGTGGTGATCAGAGGAGAAATGGAAGCCTCCTGCTACGCTGACAATCAATGTCAGTTCTTCAGTTATGATACATTTGGGGGACATATTCAGGTATGTTGATTATACAGGTAGCTGTAGAAATTTTTATAGCAATTTCGAAAGTAAAAATTTAATTTTATATAGGAAATTTTATACTAGTTTTGATATTCTTCATCCTAACATGAAAAGGCATTTTTAGGCAGCAAACTGAAGGGATGGCATTTGCTTTTAGCTGATGTACATTTAGGTTCAAATGAAAAAAATGATTTATGTTACACATTAATTAAGAAGAAGTGATTATATGAAGAAATATCTATTTCTGATTTAGATGTCTGTACTTATTTTTTCTATGAGAATCAATTGTATTTCTTTTATAACAAAATATTGATGTATACACAATATGAACACAAATTGTGCACAGCAAAAATAAAAATTGTTTTTGACCAGGTGGAGATAGGACTGGCCCTGGGATTTCATTTGTATATGGAATTCCCAATGAGGAAATTATGCCAATGTGGATTTTATTGACAACTTAGAACTTTAGAATGTCTGTTGAGTACTGACTGTTTAAGTAACTTGTTAAATGGCATAGTTTCAATGTATCAGAGAAGAGACTTGAACCTAGGGCTTCCTGATATCAAGATTTCTACACCTTGGTTCTGAAAATGTGGTTGGGGAGATCTGAAGCATCTCTGAGACTCTTTTAGGGCTGTGTGGATCAAAAGTATTTTCTTAATAATATGAAGATGGTAAATATTAATAGTTATAACCCAAATAAGCAAAAGTCCTTGAGGAAGTCCTTAATAATTTTGTAAAGGAGTCCTGAGACCACAGAATTTGAGAACCACCGCTCTCCTCCAACTTGCTTCTCTTTAATACTTTTTTTCATATCAATAATTGTCTATTTAATGCCATTATTTCCTGGATAAATAGAATAATTTTTAAATGACATTTTGTAAAACAACTGAAAAAGCTGGAGTTTATAAACTATTATATTCTAACTTCTGTAAACTTGGTCAAAACTGTCCTTTTGTAGAGATATAATAATGTGTTTCAAGAACCAAAGCATTTTTAATAGAATTTTAACTCATGACCATGTAGAAACTTAAAAAAAAAAAGACTTCTTGTTTGATTACAAATATACCAACAATATAAAATTCTGTTTGCCACTTTAGTAGTAGGTTTCCAAGTACAGGAATGGAAAGAAAAGATAAATTTACAAAAAGAGATGATACAATCAGAACTTATTGGCAGATTTAGTTCCTAAAGCTGTTCAAGTCACAAGCTGTTGTTCTTGAAATTGACTGAGACTCTGAGTTTTTGTTTATTTAAAAAATTTCATAGATTCAGGGAAGAAGTATTCTATTAATAATCTAGGATCCAGAGAAACAAACATTTGAAACAAAAAAAATCAACGTAATTCTTCAGGGTCACTCTCCCCTCCTTCCTTTCTCTTTATTTCTTTCATTGCTTACCATTTTATTGATTAGGGTATATCACACATTCCCCTTTATCTTTTTCCTCTCCTTTACTACAGGATTTTTTTTTTATTAAAAAAAAAAAGAAAAAAGCTAACCCTTTTCTCTTTCTTTAAGTGTGAAATTTGTTGACACCAGTACTTTGTGTTGTGTTGTAGATTCAGAAAAATTTCACTTCCGTTCATCTTTCCCACGTGGAACTAAAGCACATGGGGCAACAGCATCTGGGGAAATACCCTGTGCATTTTCACCGATGTGGTGATGTGGACGATAGAGGAGGTTACAGACCTCAGACTTATCTGGATGGCGTGTCTATTCATCACTGCTTTTCTAGATGTATTACTATCCATGGAACAGATGGTTTGCTGGTAGGTGGACTCAAACCTAATCTTAAATTATTGTTTGAAAACTAAGCAGCCTAAGATATAAGGAAAAGATAATGACAAATGTTGGCAGGGATGTAGGCAAACTGGACACTAGTACATTGTTGGTGGAATTGTGAATGGATCCAACCAGTGGATGCCCAAAGAGTTATCAAACTGTGTATACCCTTTGATCCAGCAGTGTTTCTATTGGGCTTATATCCCAAAGAGATCTTAAAGGATTTAAAGGGACCCACATGTGCAAAATGTTTGTGGCAGCCCTTTTTGTAGTGGCAAGAAACTGGAAACCTGATGGATGCCCATCAGGTGGAGAATGGCTGAATAAGTTATGGTATATGAATGCTATGAAATATTACTGTTCTATAAGAAATTATAAGCAGGATGATTTCAGAGAGGCCTGGAGACTTGCATGAACTGATGCTAAGTGAGATGAGCAACATTGTACACAGCAACAAGACTATACGGCAATCCATTTGATGGATGTGGTTCTCTTCAACAATGAGATGATTCAGACCAGTTCCAATGGTCTTGTAATGAAAACAGCCATCTACACTCAGAGAGAGGACTGTGAGAACTGAGTGTAGTTCACAATATAGCATTTTCACTCTTTTTTTGTGTGGCATAAGAATTGTATAAATATGTATGCATATATTAGATTTAACATATTTCTACCATGTTTAACATATATTGGACTACTTGCCATCTAGTAGGGGAGGGGATGAGAGAAGGGGGAAAACTGGAACACAAGGTTTTGCAAGGACTAATGTTGCAGAATTATCCATGCATATATTTTGAAAAATAAACTTTAATAAAAAAAAATTAAACTAAGCAGCTTAAAGCTGATTGCAGATTCACAAATTTCCATTGCCTTTTCAACCATATCTAAATAATTTCTCACAGTCTATGCTTGGATCTACTGTTTCTACTGTGCTTTTATATACTTATCTTTTCCTAGTAAATTAGATTTTCTAGCCAAAGTAGTTACAATACCAGGGAAATTAAAAAACCTCAACATTGGATTTTTTTTTTTTTTTGGCTGCTGCTGCTGCTGCTGATAGGGAAACTTCCTCTTGCAATTGTACTGAGAATGTTAAACTGAGTATCACTTACATTTAATTTACAGTAAATCTTGTTGCTAATGATATAATGGACTTGTTTTTCTGCAGATAAAAGACACTATTGGCTTTGACACATTAGGTCATTGTTTCTTCTTGGAAGATGGCATTGAGCAAAGGAATATTTTGTTCCACAACCTTGGGCTTGTCACCAAACCAGGCACTCTTCTTCCCACTGACAGGAATAACACCATGTGCACAAGCATTAGAGGGAAAGTCTTTGGAAATTATGTCCCTGTGCCTGCTACAGATTGCATGTGAGTACTTGGCAGACAGGAAATTAAAAAAAAAAAATTAAAAAGCAAAACAACTCATTTGATTATATTGGTGGTGTAACTTTTGAAAATCTTAGTTTCCAATGGTCAAGATTTTTCGTGAAGAAATTTTAATCTTTCAAAAAAAATTATGTTACAGGGCTGTTTCAACATTTTGGATTGCACATCCCAATAACCATCTGATAAATAATGCAGCTGCTGGCTCACAGGTAAGTCACATGGGCTTACCATTATATTATTGAATTATTTCTTTTATAAATTCACTAAAGAGCTTGTGCATGTGGTATAAGTTCTGTTTTGTGGTGCTGTAAATATTCATTGTTTTTCTGTGATATTGACCTAACCTGTATTCACAAGCACAGAAAATAATTTTCCCTTTGTTTGTGGATATCTCCATTATTTTAGCCAGTAGAAGTAAGATAAATGCTGTGTTCAAGAACCGTATTGTCTTCAATTTGTATTATGAGTATACTACATAGCCATTGTCTTTAGTCTCTTGGTTTCTGTTGTTTAAGTCTTAATGGGACTGAGTGACTACTATTGAGTCATGGTTTTTAGTAATGATGTGCTGATTGCCTTGACTTTCCTTTCTGAGAATGGATTGTTTTGTAGGCTATAGTAACAAATTTTGAGTTTTTATGATACTAGGCAGAAAGTGGACCTTTTGAATTCAGGCTTTTTTCTCCTTTGTTTCGGCAGCTGGACTTAGCCATGTGATTTGTCAGGATTGTCCTGGATTGAATGACTGGGACAAGTTTTGTAATTGGGCTAATTTATGTAGCTAATGGTATTCCTTTGGAAGGAAGGACTGATGTTAATCCTGGATGAGCTTGAAAAAAACCCATAATTATGGTTTAATGGATGTGTTTAAAAAAACAATCAACACAAGACTTTAAATAGTTTTTTTTTTCCCAAGACAATATCATTGTTGGCTAAATATAGCTTAAAAGTTATGAAATTTGTTTTCATATCTTATATTGAGGTATATATAAAACAACTTTGAATGGAAAGAAAAACTTGACAGTGCTTTTCAGGACTTGTGTATATGGTCTGTGTGAGTCTGATCTGAATCAAAAGACTAGTTGAAATGTTTTATCTTTTGGGAAAAGTATACAAAAGATGGTATAAGTACAGTGTCTGGCATATACTAAGCAATTAAAAATGTTTATTGATTTCTTGATTGATTTACTCCTATTGAAAGAATTTCTTCCTGAATGTGTGATCATAGGCATCCTACATCTAGACCTCAAAGGAACTTCAGGAGCCACTATGCTCAATCCCACCAATCTTTATAATCTTTTGTAGGCTTTTTGTTTGATAGTCCATAGACAACCCTTATTCCACATTTTGAAGCTTCTGATCAGAAAATAGATCCTTGCGGATTGGAGAACTATTATGTCAGTCAGAAAGTAAGCATTTATTAGGTGCCTACTATGTGATAAGTGCTGATGTCCCTAATCAATCTTAATTAGCATTGTCCTTTGGTATGTATGATCTCAAGAATAAGAATCATGGATAAAAATTTCTTTCAGCTGTTTCAGGTATGACATGTTGAATAAACTACTTGGAAAGGATCTCTGGGAAAATGTAAGAAAATGATATTCTCTTGTACGCAGAAGTAGAAGGGATGCCCTTGGTTCTCGTTCTCTCTCTCTCTCTCTCTCTCTCATCTCATGTTTGGTGCTATGAAATGAAAAAAAAATATATGCTCAGCTTTATTTTTTTCTTCCCAGAGAAACTCATCAAGCAAAACTATTTAGATAGCCATTTGATAGGACTTTCAGCCTTGAACTAAATAAAGCCCTTTTGCACTGTACATCTCCATGGTTCTTGTCCAAAGTTCTTTTTATCTGTTTTAACTGCACAGTCAACAAGGCAACAAATATATGCTTAGCACTGGAGAAATAAACATAAACAGAAGGAACTTTAATTCTAAGAGAAGAGAACAGATAAAATGAAGCTAAAATTTTAGGAATTGTAGTGAGTGTGGAGGAGGGAAAGATACAGGTGGAGAAAGTCTCTGGAGGGAGAGTCAGGAGTGGATCACAGAGAAGAATGGAAATGTGCTGGCTTGGGTGATTTTTTTAAACTGGAATTTTAGTAGGAACTACAAGGGCATAGTGTACTTCTAGGGTAAGAAGGTTGAAGAATAAACTTCTAGGGGGAGGAGGCTGCTGGTAGAATAGCAGAGAAATTCAGGAAAGTCAAGAAAATAATAAAGAAACAAGAAAACAAGCTGTGAGGCAGAGACCCATTTTAAGATAGTTTTTCCCTTTGTTTTTAACTTGAAAGTTTGGGTTCTATCTGTACTAAGCTCTTCTCCATGTTTTCCAAATGTACTTTCTTTCATTTATCATCTTTGTGTATGATGCCAATGGGAGCAAATATATACATTTTTCACACTAACCCATTAGTGAAATACAATTTTAACCTTTTCAAAAGAAAAAAAAATTGTGCTTTATTCTCTCATATTCTCAATTCATATAAGATTTTCTATTCAATATTCTTAGATTTTATCTGCATGTTTAATCAGAATGAGTCTTTGTTAATATTCTCTGCTAATAGTAATCTGACAGACTAAATTTTTATATCTATATCTATATCTATATCTATATATATATATATATATAATATACTTTTATATCTTAAGTAGAGAAAATTCCTAAATCTCTCCTATGTTCCTATTAAGGATAGTAACACGGTATTCAGACTGAAAACATTTCCAACACCAAACAGGATTCTGATTCATTTGTAGTGTTTATTCTTTTAGAAAAAAAATGTTTCAGGACAGGAAGAGCATTAGAGCTGTTTGTAAGAAGTCAATAAAATCTGTACATTGGCTGAATGTTTGTCTAATGGGCATGACGCATTTATTGATCATTTTGGAACTGAACAAAAAAAACTTTATTGCTTTGATTCAGTGTGTTGTCTTTGTAGTGAGTTTATTGATTCGGCCCAGGTTTGGGGGTGATTTTAATAGATAATAACCAAAGACTTTGTAAGCAAATGGTAGTAGAAACTTACTATTTCAGCATCTTAGCTTTTTGCTTAATCTAAAAAATAACATGAAATGGGTTTTAAGTCTGTTCTGTGAAATCAAGTAAATCTTTTTTTTAAAAATTTTTTACATTTTATTTTTAAAAATTTTTTTCAAGTGTACTCTTTGTAGACTTGGCTCTGTTATTTGTTCTTAATCTGAAACATCTTAAGGAAATGAAATTAAGAGATTGTGATAGAAAGAAATTGAATGAGTGTGTCTTTTTCCCAATGTATTTTTATTTTGTTAAATACTTCCCAATTGCATGTAACTTTTAGCATTAATTTTTTTTCTCAATAGTATTTTATTTTCTAGGAGATCAATGTAATATACTGTCAGGAAGTCTCTTGTGACTACATCAGCAAACTTAATTTCCTATGGCTTGGTCTATATATTTCAAATAAGTTGCTTATAAAGAAGACATGTTTGTACCACAAAAAACACAGTACAAATAGATTAGTAATAAACTTGAATAAAAATGGAAAATGATAGTATTTAATTTTCCCAAATGCTTGTAAAGATAGTCTTCAATATTCATTTTGAAAAGATTTTGAATTCCAAATTTTTCTCCTCTCCTTTCTTTACCTCTTCCCTCCCCTAGATAGCAAGCAATCTAACAAAGGTTTAGCGTTCGTTTTTAAAAATTTTAACTTCCAAATTTTTTTCCTGTCTCTTCCCTTTTCCTCCTTTTTGAGAAGGTAAGAGATTTGATATTTTTACA
Source organism: Sarcophilus harrisii (assembly GCF_902635505.1). Classification (NCBI taxonomy): domain Eukaryota; kingdom Metazoa; phylum Chordata; class Mammalia; order Dasyuromorphia; family Dasyuridae; genus Sarcophilus; species Sarcophilus harrisii. The sequence goes on along the minus strand of NC_045426.1, from coordinate 291,041,650 downwards.
TGTGAAATCATGTCTAATGAAAATCATGTCTAATCAATCAAAACATATTTCCATATTAGCTATGTTGCAAAAGAAAACAGATTCAAAAAAGGAGAAAAATTAAGAAAGTAAAGTATTCAGTCTGATATTCAGAGTTCATCATTTCTCTCTCTGACAGTGGATAGCATATTTTATCATTTGGTCCTTTGGAATTATCTTGGATCATTGTCTTGATTAGAGTAGTTTAAGTCTTTCAGTTGATCATCCTTATAATATTGCTCTTGCTATGTGCAATATTCTCCCTTTTCTGCTCATTTCATTTTCCATGAGTTCATATAAGTGTTTCTAGGTTTTTCTGAAATCATTCTGTGTAAAGAATGTTTTTTTTTTTAAGTTTTTACTAATGATCTCTTCATTTTGATTTTAGGATGCTGGAATATGGTATTTGTTTCACAAGGAAGCCACAGGGGAGTCTAGTGAATCGCATGGATTAACCAAAGCAGAACTGACACCATTGGGTATTTTTTATAATAACAGAGTTCATTCAAATTTTAAGGTCAGTTCCTATTGTTTCTTGCACCAATGAATAATTTTTTTTTTTTCTGGGAGAAAAAATATGATCACAATTGAAGAATGAAAGTCAAATTTGGAACTATGCCCAAAGGGCTATCAAACTGTGCAAACCCTTTGATCCAGCAGTGTCTCTATTGGGCTTGTATTCTAAAGATCATAAAAACAGGGAAAAGGACCTATATGTGCAGATATGTTTGTAAGAATGAAAATCAAAACCATTTGTAAAGGAAATTAATTCTGAGCTTTCGAAGTATATGCTAACAAATATATACTAACAGATAAAGGAAGAATTGTTTTATTTGGATATCGTATGTGCTTTCCTTGGGGAAAAAAACTCACTGATATTTTTAAATATCTTTAGAATTTTCATATTTATATAAGTTCTGAGGTGCATTAGGGTTTCTCAAAGCAGTAACACTGAGGACTTTTTTTCTTTTTCATCCCAACTGGCAGCAGGAATATATGAATGGAGTAATTTTATAGAAATGGTTTTTACATATGACTGGCTTCACATATGGACTTTATCCATATTTAATGAAACATAATTAACTACACTAGATAACTTTACCTCCCAAGAGATAACACGCATGCATGTGCATGCGCGCGCGCGTGCACACACACACACACACACACACACACCACAACAATAACAACTTTATTTAGAATATACTTTATTTAAAACTTTTAGATGTATTTCTAATCCTGTTCAAATTAAACATAAGTTGCAGGAGGAAGGAATCTTTTCTTCCCATTCATGATATTAATGAGTAGTACTATGCCATTATAATCAATTAATATTTATTTTTATATAACATCAATAACTGACTGAGTAAATAAATGAGTAAAATGTTTCCTCCTTAAATGGATTTGACTTGGCTTTTAAAAGGTCAAATAGAATCTTTTATGACATTGGAATCTTTGGTTGATGGAGAAGATGGACAAATGGTTTACTCAATATAAATCTGACATTAATAATAATTTATCTAGTTTTTAAAAAAATGTTTTGTGTATGCAACATGACTCCAAAAATCCTTGACCATATGTGTGTTCCATGTCAGTTTTAAATGAATATTATGCTATTCTTAAAACTCTCCTGTAAGTAATGATATTTCACTTTTTTATTCATTTAAATAATAATTCATTTTATAAAGAAAGAAAGAAATGAACATGTATTATTTGACTACTATTGTACTGTGCTAAGTGCTTACCAAATATAATCTCACTCAGTACTCACAACTATCCTGAGAGGTAAGTGCTATTATTATTGTCATTTAACAGTTGAGAAAACTGAAGCAGCCTGAGATTTAGTGATTTTCCCAGGGTCACATAGTTCATAAGTTCCTGAGGTAGAATTTTAACTCAGGTCTTCCAGCCTCCAGATCTAGGGCATTGTTCAATTTACCTCCTCGTTGCTGTTAAAAAGTAAAAATAACTTGAATTGACATATGATATTTGGTGGTTTTACAAAACATTTTCCTTGCAAAAAATCCCAATCAAATCAAGATCACATAGTTAAGAAATGTCAATGGACTCCATCTGGTATCTGTAAGCCCTGGGATTCTTTCTATGCCGCCATATTGTAGGGCAAATAATCTTCATACTAGGAACAACCCAGGTATTTATGGGATGGAGAGACATTTCAGAGTAATAATACATGAAAGCATTTTTTACAAAGTGAATATTCCTACAAATATTTCATATATTATATATATGATACAATGAGTTCAGTAGACTCATGTTTTTTATATGATTTTTCATTTTTGCTTCCTGAGAAAAAGCATGTTGTATGGGAAGTCATCTATTAGGGCTTGGCTTCCTCTTCTCTATAGTGTAGTAGACCAGATGATCTCAGGAATTCCTTTATGCCCTAACCAAGGGTCAGAATATTAAGATTTGCATTTGTTTTTCTAATGTTTAACTAGCTCTGTAGTTGGAGGCTAGTTATGACTCCTGAGCCTCAGATAGGTTTATAACATTCCTTTGGTGGCACCAAGTATGGTCCTTACCTGATAGAGGACCTACAAACCATAAAGTGCTATTTTTACTTTTAGTATTCTAAATAAACAAATACAGATATTTCTTTTCTAATTTTGGACAACAATTTTTAAATAAAAATTTTGTGAGTGATTAATTTGGTTTCACTGTAGGAAATCTGTATAAGAAATATTCCCAAACACAATTTTACTATCAAAATTAAGTACATGTGCAAGTAGCAGATTATCTACTTGTGAATATTTTGTACAAAATCTGCACTATATTCATTATATTTATATAGATATTGAAATTAGATTTATAGGACACCTGTGATAGCATCAGGATTTTCAGGCATTTGCTATAAAATGAATGGTAAGTGGTGGCTATCTTGTTAGTCAGGTATCCCAGTGATTGAAACAACTTTGACATATTGTTTCTTGATGAGAAGAAATGTTTCAAACAATGTTTTTATATATATATTGGCATCAGATAGTGTCGTGTTTGAGAGGTTTTTCTATGTTTTATATGTCCCTTGGAAAAGTTTATACTGAAATAATACAGAATGAGCTGTTAAATGATTGAAATAGCTTAGAAAAGAATAGGAGTCCATTTGCAACTTATTTAAAATTTCTTTTTAGTTTCAGGATTATTAAGAAGATTCGTTAAGGGGATTTCTTGATTCATGTACACATGGTCGTGGTTTTAAGTATATGGTCCTTAATTATGTTTTTCAGGCGGGTTTGTTTATTGATAAAGGAGTAAAAACATCCAATGCTAGTGCTTCTGATCCAAGAGAGTATCTCTGTTTGGATAACAGCGCAAGGTATAAATTTTAATTTTTAAAATGCTATTCAATTTATGCTAAGCCAAGGGAAACTAAGTAAAATAATTGATAATAATTCAGTTTAGGAATTTGTTAAGTGCCTACTGTGTGCCTGGCACTGTGCTTAGGGATAAAAAGACAAAGATAAAAACAGTTCCTGCCTTCCAAGAGATTATATTTTACTGATGGCATGTGCATGTAATAAGAAAATGATTTCTGGAGAGAAGCTACTAATATGGAGGGGGGAGGGACTCAGGAGATGATGATAGTAATAGTAATTATAGTAATAGATTACATTTGTAACCTGGGAACAAATAATAGGTTACATTTGTACCCTTGGGAGAAATAGGATTTTACAAAGTAAATGACTTGCTCAGGGTCATACAACCAAAGTGTTGGAGCTGGGGTTTGAACTTGGGTATTTTCTGATTCCATTGTACTATGCTTACACTAAAAACAAAAAAGTCTGGAATAGCCTTTTTTTTTGTGAGTGTTGAGGAAACATATTTTACTGTTTTGACATCTGTGGATTAATATAAACTTCATCTTCAAATTACACAGAAGTAACTAGTGCTTTCCTGTTTATAGCACTCCTTCCCTATCCTTGTTGGTGCCATTTTCAGTCAATCAGCAAATATTTGTTAAGCAACTACTACATGCCAGGCACTGTGCTAAGTTCTGTAGATATAAAAAGGAGGCAAAAAACAATCCCTATCCTCAAAGGAGCTCACAGTCTAATGGGGCAGACAACATGCAAATATATTCTAAGCAAGTTACATACAGGATAAATAGGAAATGATTAAAAGAGGGAAAGCACTGAAATTAAGAGTTACTGGAAAAGGCTTCCCATAGAAGGTAGAATTTTAGTTAGGACTAAAGAAAGCCAAGGAAGTCAGTAGTAAGAGTGAAGGAAGGAGAGCATTCTAGGCATAATTGATAGCAAGAGATGTTCAGAGCTATCTCCCTTCCCCTTTACCTAATTTATTTAATATGTAGCTAACCTTCTTCCTTTCCAGCCCAAGGCCTACCACAATCCAGAGGAACTTTAGTTCTGTGTATGTTGATGAGCTAACAACCTGATTACACAGTTCCTCAGCTCACTCAAATCTAGTAATTTCTTCTGTCATACTACTTTTGCCATACTTTTGCAATTCCACTGCTTCCAGGAGCTAGAATTTTGAAATTCCATTCTAATTCTACAATCTTTTGTCTTTTTCCTACTCTCATTCACAACAAATAAATCTTTCCTTCCAATTAATCATTGATCTTTTGAGGCCATCTTTGTTCTACTCAATTTCTCCTGTTTGGTCTTTACTTGCTTTGATTCTGAACCTTGACCTCTGTCTCTATAATTTTTGATTATCATCTTAGAATTCCTTGTCTTATGGACTTAACATTCTCAATTTACTAATCCTCATCCTTCCACTTTTCCATGGCCATTCATGTGGTCATGTATTTATTCTCTAGGACCTTAGAATTTTACTGGGGGGAAAAAACATGAAATAAGCTGATTCTAGAGATCACATTTATCATTCATAGTCTCAACTGGGCCTTTGATTGATGTAGTTTGACATACTTTTTGTTAATGTTATTAATTCCCTATTTTTCCCCCACAGTGATAAATGTCACACTTCCCCCTCCTCTTACTATCTATTATACCTTCTATACTTGCAATAGAAAATTTAGCCTCTTAGTTAAAAAGCTTAAGACCATCTGCTGTAAGCACTCCCCTTATCCTACACTATTTCATTCCTCAAAACTTTTTAGATCACCAGATTATTTTCTCTTGCTTCCTTCTGGTCACAAAGGAAAACGTATCTCTTCTTTAGTAAGATGAATTTCTTACCTGCACCCTTAATTGCATTCCCCACCTTTATTTATTACTTTGTTTTACCAGTTATTCTCCACTTCACACCTTCTCTCTCTTTCTCTCTCTCTCTCTCTCTCTCTCTCTCTCTCTCTCTCTCTCTCTCACGGATCTTTAATTTCTTCCTTTCTATTGGCTTCTTTTCATCTACCCATAAATATGACTGTGTTCTCCCAGTCCTATAAAAACCATGTTTCTAAAAAAAATGCTTCATTGTCTTCTATTTCTTTTCTTGTTTTACTACCTTTTCCCTATCCTCTTTTCTTTTTCCTATCCCCTTAACCATTGCCAAATGAAAAGACAAAGTCTTTGTACAAATCTCTGTAGTCAAGTAAAACATTTTCCCTGACAGTCTGACAATGTTCCTCTTTGTTCTGTTTCATGAGTACTTCACTTCTCTGTTAGGTGGAGAATAGTATGCATCATCATCAGTCCTTTGGAATCATGGTTGGGCATTTCACTGGTCAGATTTGAGTATTTCAAAGTGATCTTCTTTTATGATCTTCTTTTACAATGTTATTGTTGACTTGTTCTCCCTGGTTCTGCTAACTTCCTTAAAGTACTTAATGAAGCCTTTTTAAATTTAATAGCATTTAATTTTTCCCAATTAAATATAAAGACACTTTTGTAAGATTTTGAGTTCCAATTTTCTTTTTCTCCCTTCCTTTCCTCCCTCCCTTCCCACAGTAGCAAGCAAATTGATATAGGTATTATATATAAATAATTTAAAACTTATTTCCCTATTAGTCATGTTGGGAAAGAAAAGTCAAAACAAAAGGGGAAAACCATAAGAAAGAAAAAAAAAGAAAAATATGCTTTGATCCTCATTCAGTCTCCATAGTTCTTTCTCTGGATGTGAATGGCATTTTCTATACCAAGTCTGTTGGAATTGTCTTGCTGAGAAAAGCCAAGTCAGTCACAATTGTCATAATAGATTATTACACAAAATTGCTGTTACATTGGACAATGTCTTCCAGGTTCTGCTCAGTATCAGTTATGTAAGTTCTTCTAGGCTTTTCTGAAATTGGCCTGCTTCTCATTTCTTATTGAAAAATGGTAATACATTACAAATACTTCATCTTATTCAGCCATTTCCCACTTGATGGACACCCACTCAATTTCCAGTTCCTTGCACCACAAAAAGAGTTGTGAAGTCTTTCTTGAACCTCCTCATCATTCATAACTTTCTGTTTGGCCCTTTTGCAGCACTTTGATTTATGCCTTTATGATGTATTTATGCATTGCAGTTAACTGGTTATGTGTTATGACTCTATTAGATTTTAAACTCCATGAGATCTTTGCTAAAAATTTTTCCCTAATACATAGCAGAGTACTTTTACACATGATGTATCATGATAAAAGTTTCTTGAGTGGAATAATTTTCTTTGTCAGCAATTTTAAGATTTCTGCAGTTTCAGAAAGCCTTTGTTTCCTGCTTATTAAAGAGAGAAGAGTATAATTAAGCAATAGTGACTATTGGAATGTATCATAATAATCCTCTTTGAATATCACTTATGCAGGAGGCCTAAGCACTAATTTACCTCTGAATGCAGCTACTTTCAGAAGGTGAGGTAGTGCATTCTTGATGAGAATTACACCTTATTTTTAGATTATAAAATGAAGAACTGTCTTCTTTAACAGGAAGCCAGATTGGTCAAGTCAAGCCAAGTCAAGTTAATAAACATTTATTAAGGATTTTCTATCTGCTTAGCACTGTTTTAAGTTTTGAGAATAGAAAGGCAAAAATAGTTTCTTCCCTGGAGGCAATTATATTCTATGGGGAAAATATGTAAAACATATACAGAGTATGAAAACTTTCAAAAGGAAATTTCTCTTACAGTAGGTAAAATTTGTGCTGTTCAGAAGATGGGATAGGCAGCAGCACAAATATAAGAATTCATTATAATGTTGATGGCTATGTATTACACTCATTTTGCAGGGTTTTGGGGAGAGGAAGGGGAGGAAAAAAAGACATAAGGGGAGGGAGAGGGAGCAAGAGAGAGAAAGCATTGTAAATGGAACAGAGATTTAAATAGCTTTAAGGTTTTTAAATTGCTTTTCATAAACCTGTGATCTTCACAACAACCTTAGGAAGAACATTCTATAGGTAATATCCTTATTTCATAGCTGTAGTTAAGAACCATTAGATTAATTTCTCAAAGTCAAGTAGCCAGTAAATTTCTGAGGCAGTATTTGAAAGCAGGGCTTCCTCATTCCAAGTCCTATTTCTTAACCATTTTCATATCATTCCATGGTGTAATCTAAATCATGCTATAATCCTAAAATGATATTTTCCTTTATGCCATGAATTTTTTTTTAACACTATAGCAGTTTTCTAAATAGGTTTAGTAGGATGTTTGTTCAAGCTAACATGAAGCAATGAGTTCCATCATGTGCTGATCTAAGCTCTTGTTTTCTTTTTAGCATTCTTGATTGCAAGTCATAAGTAGAACCAACTTTGCTTTCCTTTTCAGCCACTATGTATATATTGTGGTTGGTATATGGTGCAATATTTCAGGCATAAGCACACAATTTGAGCCAAGATAAACAATTTCAAAAATGGAAATTAAAATTTTTGAAAATAATGGCAGGAAAACAAAGATCAAGATGGGTCAACTCAGAAAATTGTACAAAAATAAATTGTATATCCAGTAAAAAGTTCTGGACCTTGATTAATTTTATTCCATCTCTAATGCATTGTAGATAATTACTACTCTGATTTCTCTAATAGCCAAGATTGAGATATTATAGATGAGGTTAATAGGCTTTACAGAATACAAAGCTAAACTTTGTCTTTAGCAAGTATTTGAAGGCAGAAATATTCCAGTAAGTCACAAAGTCTGATTTCAGTATGAAGTGAGGTTCCTTAATGAGACATGGGATTAAGAGAAAGTTTGGAAAATATGAGTTTGTAAAATTAGTCAGCATGAATTTACAAAGGCCAGATCTATTCTGAAATATTTTTAAGGGATATTCAGACAGCATTTGAAAAGTTAAAAAGGAAGTAAATAAAAAATTTGATCACACAGTTTGATCAAAGTATAACAAAGTAAAGTGAATAATAGCTGACAAGGTTTAGAAATCTTGGGAACTTGGCATCTTTTTTCTACTTATTTGATTATTGATAAGAGTTCTTGTGCTCATTTCATGTTTGTTGTATATGTTGTAGCCATAAGTATTGAGAAACTATGGAATCCATATATTGACAGATCAATAATCAAAAGGGCAAATATAACAAAGATCCTACAGAAATTTTATTCACTTGTGATAAATTAAACTGTTATTGCATTCTGTATAATAAGAAATGCTTTATGTAAATGTTTGTGATATTATGGGTAATTATAAAATCTCTTTGATTCCACTAACCCTTATACATGCCCATATGCATATATTGACAATCTATAGGAGGTTCCATTCTGTAGAAGAAAAGTTTGGACAACTGTCTTAGACACCGTCCATGATGTACACACATGCATTCAGGTAATTCAAATGTGGGAACACATGATTAAATTGCCAACTAAATGAATAATAAACCACATTAGGCTGATGACTTCTCTTAAGATATCCAAGATACTAAAGTTTAAAAAACAGCATTAAAACTTTTTGGGACATCCTATATATATTAGATCTTCTTCAGAAAGACAGATTCACTAACTGGTTAATCAGATTAATTTTTTGCCTACAAAATGTCAATCTTCAGAATTTGAAAGAAAGGAGAATGAGCATAAAGCCAGTTGTGTGGTGAAAAATGGGAAATTTGGGCTAAACTTACAAGATAGTAAAGAGATAACAAGAAACAAGAGTATCAAGAAAGTCAAAAAAAAGAGAAAAAGTGAGTGTTTAAGAGGGAAATAAATCAAGAGAGCATCTATTTTAAATCATAAACCGAAGATTGTGAATTCAATGAACCATCATGCATCAAGTAGCAAGAGATTGCCTAGAGTTAGTTCTAGAAATAGCTAGAGAGGCATTGATATTGCAACATGTGGTATTGAGGTGGTTTTTTTTTCTCATCTTATTTTGGCTGTCATTGAGAACATTGATAAGTTTCCTTTATAAGAATATTCCATCTGTTTAGTATTATGTAAGGACTAGGAACCTACTCAGCATGACATGACCAATCTCACATTGGTAGCTTAAGAATCAGAGGAATTGTCTTTAGTACCCCAGGGTACTGGGATAGGGTTCTTGGATTAAGCTAGAGGCAAAGAAAGGCAAGTAAATATGAATTAAAACACATGTAATATTGTATCTAAGGATAGAGTTATTGCATTTGTGTTTTATGTCAGGATAAGAGTTGAATATGATATGTGAGAATGGCCTGGGAATGTTTATGACTATCTTTTCTAATTGACAAGGAAAATCTCAACATACCTTTTTTCTTTTGATCAGTGTAGTCTTTGTGAAAAAAATTTTTTTTTTCATTGATACCTTTTAAATCTATCACTTATTTCTGGATATAGGTCCCTAAGTCCCCTGAAAAACAACCTTCCCCTCACCTCCTTGGTACTTTGAAATCAGTCAGTCTCCATAAACTCAGTAAGCATGTACTTTGGGCTTTGGCACCATTCTAAGTTCTGGGAAAACAGAGAGGCAGAAAACAATTTTTGCCTGGTTTATTTGAGATGAAGGCTTTAGCAGTTGTGGAGGGAACCAGAAAAGGTCTCCTGCAGAAGGTGGGATTGGAACTGAGTTTTGAAAAAAGCCAGCAAAACTAAGAACTAAAACTAAGAAAGAAAAATGATTATGTAAAAACACCACATCTGAAAATGCTTTTAACATTCTGCTCTTGTGGTCCCCTTCTTTCCTAGAAGGAAATGTTTCATTATTAGATGTCTGGGACCAATATCACTGATTAGGCTTTGTCTTCTTTTTAGAGCAGCTAGGGACCACAAGGCACAGAACACTGGCCCTGGAGACAGAAAAATCTGAGTTTAAATCAGCGTCAGTCACTTAATAGTTATGTGCCTTTGGACATTTAACCTGTTTACTTCAGTTTCCTTAGTTGTAAAAATAGAGATAATAATAGGAGCTACTTCCCAGACTTATTGAGATGATCAAATGAGATAACATTTGTAAAGTGCTTAACATAGTGCCTGACACATAATAGGCTATATATAAATAATTATTCCCTTCCTTTTTTATATTTTGTTTGATTATAGTCATTATGAAGATTGTCATTCTGGTTCTGCTTATTTTTTATTGTACGTCAGTTCTTAAAGATCTTCCCATGTTTCTATGAATTTCTTATTCACCATTTCTTATTATACAAAAACATTTCATTACATATACCATAGTTTCAATCTATCAACACTCATGTATGTGGTTGCTAGTATTTTTTTTCTTCAGTAAAAAAAAATCCTGTAAAAATATGCTTTAGATATTTGGGTATATATTGAAACTTTCTTTTTGACTTTAACTCCTTGAAGCCCAATTGAAGGCTCAACATGGATATATTGATCTTTCTAGAAAATTCATGACTCAAAGAGGAAGGAGGCTAGTCATATAGAAAGAATGAGGATTGGCAGGTGTAATGAGCATTAAACTGATATCCCATTTGAGAGGAAGGCTTCTAGAAGATTGAATTAGTGTATCATGGAGGTTTTAAAGGAAGGCATGGATAAGAAGCTTATTCTGAAAGTACACAGATGTTTGTGAACATTACTGGTAGGATTATGTCAGTGTGGGCCTTTCTTCTATGTCAATGGGGAAAAAAATCTTGTACTTCTTTGAATTTTTGAAATACTAATGTTATATAATATGGACAGAGATTGAAACTAACATTAATTTTAAATCAAAGATTTTTAAAAAGAGGTTGTTAAGTTATACAGGTACAAATAAATATGCTGACTAATCTATTTCTATAGTAATTTTGTTTTACACTGTATATATTTTCTTCACTTTATCTCAAGATTTCGACCTCATCAAGATGCAGATCCCGAAAAACCCCGTGTTGCTGCACTTATTGACAGACTCATCACTTTTAAAAATAATGATCATGGAGCATGGGTCCGAGGAGGAGATATTATCATTCAGAATTCAGCGTATGTGACCTAACCAAAATAATTTAATTGACTATTGGAAAAAAATTTTGGGGGTGGGTGGGAGGAGCATCATGCGAGAAAAGATAGTATTGTATCCTGAAATTATTTTGCTTCTCTTAATACAAGAGAGGAACCAGTTGTAGAGGCTGACTTACCAAGTATAGCAAGAATTTACTATTAACTAATAACAACTAATTTTACTTCTTCCTTGGTTTAGCCCTTATTTTTTGCCTTCTGGAATAGTTCAAACTCTCCTCTCTTTTATAGTTGCAGTTGCCATTGCAGTTGCCAAGTTTTGTGGTGATCTTAACTGTGGATCCTTTTCTTTTTGTGGAGTTGTTTGCAGTATTTTGTGTTTGAGCAGAGTTCCAGGAATTTAGCTAAAGAAGTCCTTAGGGAAAACTTATATCCCAGAACTGTTTCAGGGGCTTCCCTTTTCCTGGCCCCAGGGCTGTGGTGGTGGTTTCCTTATCATTAGATAGATCTTTTGATTATTTGGTCTCTTTCAAATGGTTTCTTTTCCTTCTTCATCTAGCTTCTTTCCCTAAAAAGAAACCAATCTGGTAAAATGGCAATTCTAGAGTTGCACAGAAACTAGGAATTTAACTCTGTGTGAATAAGGGTAGTGTCCCAAAATCAAATAAAAATTAGGGGAAACATGGATTTCCCCCCCTTAAATCTTTAAACAAAACTCCACCATTCTCTAGTTTTGTTGACTTAAGTTTTTTAAATGACTTATGGCTATACTACTTTTTTCATGCCCAATATGTATTTATTTTATTTTGGGCATAGATATAATGCTCAAGGATTGTTGAATTCTGTTGCTGGATATGACATTATTGTTACTTTTTATTTTTTGGGAGTTCAAATTCCTTTTTGACCTTGCCATCCAAGAAAGTGGCCAGGTAGACTAACCAAAGCAATGCTTAAAGATTAAAGATATTGATAATAAACTGATGTTAGTAATGTTAAATTATTTGAATGAAGCTGTCTCTGAACTCTGTTCACAATTTGAAGAGAGTAAAAATTATTGGTCCTATTGAGATTTCCCAGAATTCAAATAATCTTTTACACAATTTATTGAATTTCTTTCATTTCCTTTCTCTTGCAGATTTGCAGATAATGGAATAGGATTAACCTTTGCCAGGTTAGTAATTGCTCATAGCATTTTTCATTCATTTATTTTTTCTCTCTCTTCTCTTTCTTGCCTTACCTGTCCACATTTAAGTTTGCCACTATGATTCTACATTGCTTTAATTTTGTAAACAAAGATAAACAATACAAGAAAGTTAGGGAATAAAATATTATTTCATGCAACTCAACAAATATTTATTAAGCATGGTATTATAGACAGTGGGGAGCACAAAGGAAAAGAACACTATTTCTGCCTGCAGGAAACTTATGTAACCTTAGAGTCAAATAGGAGGTACATGTCCATGAATAAATATTTTTTTTAATTTATTTAATAGCCTTTTATTTACAGGTTATATGCATGGGTAACTTTACAGCATTAACAATTGCCAAACCTCTTGTTCCAATTTTTCACCTCTTACCCCCCACACCCTCCCCCAGATGGCAGGATGACCAGTAGATGTTAAATATATTAAAGTATAAATTAGATACACAATAAGTATATATGACCAAACCGTCATTTTGCTGTACAAAAAGAATCAGACTCTGAAATATTGTACAATTAGCTTGTGAAGGAAATCAAAAATGCAGGTGGGCATAAATATAGGGATTGGGAGTTCAATGTAATGGTTTTTAGTCATCACCCAGAGTCTTTCTCTGGGCGTAGCTGGTTCAGTTCATTACTGCTCCATTGGAAATGATTTGGTTGATCTCCTTGCTGAGTATGGCCAGGTCCATCAGAACTGGTTATCATATAGTATTGTTGTTGGAGTATATAATGATCTCCTGGTCCTGCTCATTTCACTCAGCATCAGTTCATGTAAGTCTCTCCAGGCCTTCATGAATAAATATTAAAACTAAAACTGATCAATAGTTTGTAGAAATATAGAATCTTATTCTGTAATCGTATAATAATCTTATAATCTCTGAATCTTATAGAGTCAAAGGAGAAAGATTTCTTTAGCCTTATACCATTAGAAGTCAAAAATTCATTTAGATTGAATAAGGAATTTTTGGGTAGGTATGTGGCACAGTGAGTGGATAGAGTTCTGGCCTGTTGTCAGAAAGACTCATCTTATAGACTTCAAATCTAGCTTCAGAAGTTCCTGGGCAAGTCACTTAATCCTGTTTAACTCAGTTTCCTCATTTGTTAAAATGAGCTGGAAAAGGGAATGGCAAACCACTCCAGTATCTTTGCTAAGAAAACCCCAAATGGGGTCACGTAGAGTCAGACAGATGTGACAGGAACAACTTAATATGTTAACATTTCTACCAGTACCACACCAACAAAGAGTTCTTACTACCAATGAAACTTTGATGTCACTAGAGACTTATAGACAAATAGAAGTATCTTCATTTCTTATTCAGTAGAAAAGTCTCAAGACTTAAAATCAAAAGCAAAAAGTTGAAGAAGGATTTGTGAGAAATTAAAAAAAGAGAAAATTTGTTTTTCCAAGAAGCTACTTTTCATTAGCAATGACTCTTATTATATAAGCAAGAAGCAGCTTGATGATAAGAGGATTGAATCTTGGTTTTGAATCTAAGTTTAAATTCAGTCTCAAACACTTTCAGTTTTTGGGAAGAGTCACTTAACTTCTCTCAGCCTCAGGTTCCTCCTCATCATGGGAATAATAATTGAACTTATCTTACAGGGTTGTTGTGGAGGTAAAATGAAATAATATTCGTAAGGCTCTTTGTAAAACTTAAAGTGAAGTATAAATTCTAGCTATGAATAATTTTTTGGGAGTGGGTTGTGTCCTTAATTCTCAGTCTCTTGACGTAGGAAAATCTTAAATGCTTGTTGCTTTAATATAATTATTAAATGAAAGTCAGTAGTTCCTCCTCACTCTTTTTTTCTTTTATTACAAATGTGGTATATTTTGTTCTAGGACTATTAGGTTGTTGCAAAAAAAAAAAAAAGCTTTAGTTGTATATGTTTAATTTTAAGATTTTCAGTATTTCATGACTTAAAATTATATTGTTCTGATTTTTTCAAAAGGCAAGAAAATTCCTGATTTGAATTGCAAATACATTAAATTTCAATATAGCAAAAAGAATTTATAATACAAATTTTAGCTTGCCTTTCTCTTTGGATAATAAGGTATGATTAATACTCATTCTCCTTTGACAGTGATGGAAGCTTCCCCAACGATGAAGGTTCCAGCCAAGAAGTATCAGAATCTCTGTTTGTTGGGGAGAGCCAGAACTATGGCTTTCAAGGTGGTCAGAACAAGTATGCAGGCATTGGAGGGATAGCCAAGAGACTTAGGACTTTGCCTAGGAACAGGTAAGACTGCTTCCCACACTTGGACAAATTATACTTCCTTGAATCAGGAAAATTATGAATTATAATATTACCTCTTCTGCTCCCTAGCTGAGTGACCATGAGTCGTTCACTTAACCTCAGTACCTTAACCTGTTAAATGAGGATAATGGTATCTGTAGTGCCTGCTTTACAATGCTATTTTTAAAAATATATATTTTTTTAATTATTATGAAACTGACAAACATCAACAGCAACAATGGTGTTGGAATTGGAGTCAAGAAAATCTGAGTTCAAATTGGACCTGAAATATTTAGTGGCTGTGGGGCCTTGGGCAAGTCAGTGAGCCTCTCCCCTCAGTTTCCTTATCTGAAAAATGGGATTAACAAGAGTACTTAATTTCTAGGTTTGTTATGAGGATCAAATGAGATAATATTTGTAAAGTTTTGCAAACTTTAAAGTTTGCAAATAGATGTTATAAATGTTAGCTTCTAGAATTATGAGTAAAAATGAACATTTTATCTAAGCAAAGAAGAAAAGAAAAATATATATGTCATGGCAAAATTTTATCATGTAAATAGATTTTAGGTTGTTTTTTTAAAGTATATGTTAATTTTAACTTAATAGTTGGACATTGTTCTTAACTGTGTCTCTTCTGAATTTCCTTCTACTTTATTTTTTAAAAGATCCATTTTTTCCCTTTTATTTTTATATTCATCCCTCCATTCTCCATTCTTCATTATAACTTCTTTATTCATCTTCAAAAAAATCACAAATAATTAATAGCCCTGGCTGTCCCTTATACCTGAAACTCATATCTTCATCATTTCTTCTTCCTCAAGTCTCGGCTAAAGTTTTCTAAATCCCTTTCTTGTCCTCCTGAATCTTTGTGCCTTCCCTCAGATTTTCTCCCAATTTTTCTTTTTTTTAAATTTTGTTTGTACATAGTTCTTTGCATGTCGTTTCCTTCATTAGGCTGCAAGCTCCTTAAGAACAGGAACCATTCTGGGGAGGAAGGGAGCTTTTTTTGTATGTCTGACACTATTGTACAGAGGCTAACATATAGTTGGAGCTTAGTAAATGTTTATTGATTTGGTTTGATTTTGATCTCCCTGAATGGTCAAGCCAACCTGACTTCAATGAATTATTGATTACTTTAAGCTCCCCTCTCTCAGGAATTATTATCCTGAAATATGTTAGGCATGTGCCAGGCACTCTTCAGACAATATGTTGGTCACAGCTTAAATGTCATGAGGAGAAAGATTTTTTTGATGTGTAGATTGTAGTTTTAAACACAATAGTCTATTTTCTGTGATCAAGAAAAGGAATCTTTGCTGGTCAATGCTATCATATCCAAGATTGGTCAGTTCCTATAGACATTCTAGGGAAAAGAGTTAAGAATAGTAGAGTAATTTGTGTGTCCCTAATTCAATTAGGTATTTGCTAAGTGCTTATCAATATAGAAGACATTGTCCTAAGCCCTAGGAATACAAAGACTAATGAAATAGGTAGTTTTTACCCTAAAAGAATTTAAATTGTCTTCCTAACATTTTTTCATAGCTAAAATACAATTGTTACTAGTTGGTTTCTATATTGGATCTTTATATGAAATCCCAAGAAATTTAGAGTACTGAAAGACTATTTTTCTCAGCATAGGTATTTCCCTAGGTTTATCTATCCTTCTAAACTTCATTTATGTTTATACATTTATATTTGTGCTGATTCTTGAATTATAGAATCGTAGAATTTAAGAAGGGACTTCAGAGACTTTTGGCCTTTCAATTATTGAATTTTACACATTAGGGAACTAGGACACAGAGAGATGAAGGAATTTGTTTATATTCATCCAAGAGTAAGACCAATTTTAGTTCCCAGGTCTCTTGATTCTCATTTTAGAGTTATTTCTAATATTATAGCTCCTTCACCTAGCTTTTCATTGCTTCATTACCAAATCAAAAAGAGGTCCTTCCTGCTTCTCTAGATTTAATAACTTTAACCTTTTCAGGACAAGAACACTTTTATTTTTATCTTCATGTTTTTATGAGTATTATGCATATAGTGGGTTCTTAATAAATGTTTGAATGATTTTTTTCTCATTCTGAGTATTTTATGTATATATTTATTAGCCATCCAATCACTTAGTAAATATTTATTAAGCACATTTTGTGTACCAGACACTGTGTCAAGTGCTGAGAGTATAAAAAGAATCAGAAGATAGGTTGTGCCCTCAAGGAACTTATAATCGAATGGTGTAGAATAGTTAATGCAAAGAAAAATGTAGCTAATAAAAGTACTTATTTTTCAAAAAGAAAAAAAAAATGTTGATTTCTTTTCCCCCCTGAATTTGACTTGGGGAGAGGCAAGTTTACTTCAGTATTTTCTTGAATTAGTCTGTCCTCTCTCTCTTCCAAATTAAACACACTGAAAGAAATTATTTAATGTTTAATAAGTGTACAAATTTTCACCTGTGATTTAATTTTATGTTTCAACAGGACATTTCCAATTAGAGGTTTTCAGATTTATGATGGACCTATTCATCTTACCAAAAGTACATTCAAAAACTATGTGCCAACAACAGATAGATACAGCAGTGCCATTGGATTCTTAATGAAGAATGTCTGGCAGTTAACACCCAAAAATAACATCTCCTTGGTGAAGTTTGGTGCTCATGTATGTATATTCTCTTAGTTCTTCTTTATGACAGTAAAGGAAGAAAAAAAGATAAGGGAGGAAACCAAATTGAGTTTGTGGATGGTGGAACTATAAAGAAAGATGTAAATAAACTGGATTTCATGTACTTTTGTCCATATGAATTCCAGATGATAGCAAAAGAAATGATCTCAGGCTCCTTGACATTTAGCTGACATTCTGGAAGAGAAAAGTAGCTTAAAATATGATGGTTTCGGTGTTTTAATTTCATGTAGTGGTAGTTTGATAGCACAGTGAATAAAATGCTGGGCCTGGAGTTGGGAAGACTCATCTTCTTGAGTTCAGATCTGGTCTCAGGCATTTATTAGCTGGAAAATTCATTGTTTCCCTCAGTTTCTCATCTGTAAAATAAGGTGGTTAAGAAAATGGCAAACTACTCCAATATTAGCTTCCCATTTTGGGCAGCTAGATGTTACAGTGATTAGAGTGTTAGGCTTGAAGTCAGGAAGACTTTATCTCCCTGGATTCAAATTAAATCTCAAATACTTAGTAGTTGTGTGAACTAGACACAACACTTTTTAATCTTAGTTTCTCCATCCGTAAAATGAACTGGAGAAGCAAATGGCAAACTATTCTAGTATCTTTGCCAAAACTCAGATGGGGTCACAAAGAGGTTACATGACTGAAATAACCCAAAGATCATGAAAGAGATACTATTTAAACTATATAGCATTTTGGTTAAGTACTTAAATTTGTAAAATTCTGTTTCCATCATTTTCATTTATACCTCTAGAATCTTGTTCCTCTACATAACACAATTCAAAATATATCACTTGTGTCTTTATAACCAGACACACATTTAGAGTTTCAGTTCTCATGGTGTAAGTGGAAAATAACAGGCTAAGACCATGTCATAGCCCCTAATCTACTGGCAGTAGCAGTTGAGTACAGTGGACTGAGCCTCATTCACTCACTTCATGGGCAGCAATAATAATCACAGTGGCTTGTTGAAACCCAAGCTAGTTTTTGCTTTAAAATAAAGTCTGTGGTAGGTCAATGAAGGTCAGGATCTACTGACTGCAGAAGGAAACAATTGCATCATATCACAGAATATTGAATAATAGGTGCTAGTCAATCCAACTTTTATTTTGACCATGTATCTCCAGTGAGATAGTTCAGGGCTATATTATTAGGCCATGATTATTGAATTAGACTATTCCTTACCATCCAATATAAATAGAAAACCTTCTGCATGACCCCATGGGGTTCATGTTACTATGATATCAAAGACAATATCATGGTCTACATACACTCATTCATTAAGCTTGAAGCTGTAGTATCTAGTGGGAATTAGGTAACATGTTATTGAAAGTCATTCAATAAATAGAACAATGATTAAATTGATAAAATTTGCCTTTCTCTAGGCTCTGTGCTAAATACTAGGGATACTTAGTAGTAGCTCTCATACTTAGATAAATGAATTAGTCCTAAGAATTTGTAATCTAGTGTGGACAGGCACCTACATATATGTTCAGTTCTTTTAATGGCTTCTGACTCTTTGTGACACTCTGGAGTTTGCTTGACAAAGATGTGGAGGGGATTTGCTATTTCCTTCTCCAGCTCATTTTACAGATGAGGAACTGAGGCAAACAAGATTAAGTGAGTCACATAATAAGATTAAGGGTCACATAACTACTGAATGTCTGAGACAAGATTTGAACTCGGGAAGATGAGTCTTCCTGACTTCAGGCTTTGCATTCTATCCACTGCTTCATGTACATATATAGGAATATATATAGGATACAAAATCAACACAAGGTTATGTTGGGGGAAGACATGAGTATATTTATTTGTCTGTTTATTTGTTTACATAGTTTGTTTAAAAAACATACAAAAACAAACATGAGTTTTTAGGAAGGAAGTACTTGAAATGGTATTTGAATTGAATCTTGAAGGAAACTAAGCATTTGGAACTGAGGTGGGAATGAAATCCAGACATATGAGAAATAGCTGCAATAAAGAGACAATCAAATATCATGTATGAGAAACAGCAAGAAGTCCAGTTGGGCTGAATTGTAGGGTATATAATAAGGCTAGAAAAGTAGAATAGGGTCAAGTTATAAAGGTCCTTAAATGCCCAACAGAGGATTTTGTCCTAGAGGCAATAAGAATCACTGAAGATAATTGAGTAAGGAAGTTACATCATCAAACCTGTACTTTAAAGAAAATAAATGACAGCTATGTAGCGAATGTTTTAGGGAAATTGAGAGATAAATTACAAAACTTTGACATTGTGACAATATGGACAATGAGGAAAGAAATGATGAGTGCCTGATCTAGGGTGATGGCTATATAGGTGGAAAATAAGGTGACAAATGGAAGAATTGTTATGATCCAGTATAAGATTATCACTATGTTATGCAGTTATAAAATCCCCATAGGAGTATCATAAGAAAAGCTTAACTGGTCTATCCAGCCTTGTATTTTATCTGACAGTGACACCAAGAGACTGTAGCAGAGTCTATTAGGAACCTTCCATTATCTCAGAAGATTAGAGGCCTAAAATATACTAGCATGTGGAGGCACAAAGTTAGATACCCCAAACTCAGAACTGGAAATCTGTAGCTATTCAAAACCAATTGTAGTCAGACATAAGCCCCAAGTCAAATTATGATCTAAAGGTATAGGTATTGTAAAAAAAAAAAAAATTCATGTAAAAAGTGTGTTTCTGTGGCTTGAACACAGTATTAATTTAAAGAAAATGAGAAATGTTGTTGGCTTAGTTCCTCTAAGTCTGACCAGAAGCTTCATAATATTAGTTGTAATCTATTCTAAAGTGTATGTTTTCTTCTGAGTCAAGACTATAAAATGTGTCCCTCCTTTCTTAGGAGGAGATGTTGGATGTGGAATGGGTGCATATGTATATGTTTTCAGTTCATTGATTTGTATTGAATTTGGGGGGGGGTATAAGTGAAGGCTTATGAAAGGAGTGGACAATTAGAGATATATTCAGATATTAATATGATGTTAAAATTAGGCATCAATAGAGCTTTTTAAAAACGAGCACAGTAAAAATTAACCTTACATTCTGTCAAAGAATATATGGGGAATAAATGGGGCATATATGCTTAGTACTACTACTACTACTACTAAAAAGTACCTACTACTATATCTAGCTGCCTTAAAGACCATTTGAGAAATTGGGTAAAAACTAGAATTAGACTTTATAACACTTAAATTTTATTCTCGCTCCTTTCCTTTTCCCCCTAAATAAAATGGCCAAGATGTTCAGTACTGAAGATAATTATCATGTCATTTAGTTTGATTTGTCAGAACTGGAATTTGAATCCAGATCTCCTAAGTCCCAAGTCTAATTCCTCCACCCCACCCCCCAAATATAGCAGCTTTATGCACTGTTCTTTCTAGGTTAGATATATCAATTTTTTAGTCAAACTGAAATATGGGAATTAACACATGATCGCTTGACTTAGTGATAGCTTAGGAGTCAAAAGACAGCAAGGTCATTTACAAACTCTGAAATTCTTCTAATTAGACATATACTAGCCTTTAAGGTGGTTGTCTTTCATTTTCAAAGAGGACCAATGATATGATGTGATTTTTTAACTTGAATATGAACTGAATTTAAGTAAAGCAGAGATGCACAAAGTTGTCAGTCTCATTGTCTCTTTCTAAGAACAATGGCACATTAAAAGTCAAGAAGACTAGTGATGGCCCCAGCTCTAAGCACCTCAAAGCATCTCATAGTCATTGGAACAAATTGTTCTTCATGTGCTTGGGGATAAACGTCCCCCTAATTCATTGTTGGATTTGAGGCCTGTCACCTCAATCTGGTTAGCCCATCTGCCAAGACGATTTACTAGGGTATGGCTGCTAAGGAATCACATTACAATTTCTTGGAGTAATAGGTGAGAGTTGAGTGGATAGTAGACACCTAAAAGTTGATAAGCAGCCTTGAAAAGGTCTTGGCAGGCCCTCACACTGAAAGTGCTATTACTCTTTGATACTCCATGTATTCCAACTTAAGATAATCTCTGTTCTGAACTTTGAAAAGGCTGGTGTTAGTAATTCAGGCATTAAAACAATTGTATCCAGTATGCCACTAGAAAATCAAATCATTGTTGCTAAAACTTTGGTGTTTCCATTTTCTTTCTTTTTTTTTTTCTTTCTGCAATCAGGTTTCTTTGAATGTCTTTTTTGGTAAACCTGGTCCCTGGTTTGAAGACTGTGACCTAGATGGTGATAAAAATTCCATATTCCATGATGTTGATGGCTCTGTAACAAGATATAAGGACACTTATGTGGGTAGAATGGACAACTATTTGATCAGACATCCCGACTGTGTTAATGTGATCAAGTGGAATGGAATTATTTGTAGTGGGACTTATGCCCAGGTAGGCACATACAATACTGCTCTTTCTTTCTTTGTATCTTTAAATCCATTGACATAAGACACATTCTTTCTGCTTTGTAAACTTTTATTTTATTCATAGTTATAGATGGAAAATTCAATGAAAAAATAAAAGGTAAAAGAAAACTCAAAAAAAGGAGAAGGTTATAAACTCTTAATAGAAGGAATGAAAGTTAAAATACCTCAAAGGAAGAAACTGTTATCAATTGATGCACTGATTTTTTTTTTTTTAATCTGCAAAGCAGAGAAAAAAAGAGATAATAGGATACACATTTTCATTTCAAAGTAAAATTACAGGATCTACTTGTAATTTTTATATTTGAGGTACATTTGCCCAAATAGGAGAAATTTGTTGTTTTTGTCATTCAGTCGTTTTAATTGTACTTAGTCCTTCTAGGGTTATAAATTGAAAGGAAACTTTAAGATGGTCCATTTTCAATCCCTTCATTTTAGATTTAGTAAAGTGAGATCTAGAGGGAGCAATGATTTGTCCAAGATAACACAGTAAATGAGGGGGGGAAACTGAGTCTGGAGTCTTCACCTGCTGAGCCTCAATTAAGTGATTTGATTTCTCTTGCACCATGTGCAAGATGAAGAATAGTGGAATATGATTATTGTTTAGTGCCATGTGGGTAGCTCTGCTAATCAGGAATTGTTTTGTCCTTTGTTATTGAAGAGGACCATGATGACATGATGTGCAAATGAATTGGATTTAAGTGAGTGAGGCTTGTGCAAAGTCACCAAGCCTCAGTTTCTCTTCCAGAACCACCAGGGTCCAGTGACATCGATCGGGTGATCTGGATGTAATGGAGACCTTAGTCCTCTCAAGCTGGGGTCTTTAACAGATGTCAGTTTGACTGGAACAGAGAATGGCCCCTTTTACCTACTTAAAAAAAAGAAAGGATCCACCTAGGGAGGGAAGACCCTCATAGTTTGTGGCCAAAAACAGAAACAATTGCTTTTTACATTTACCCTGAGCCAGTCAAGGCCCTTCATTCTCATAGAGGACCATGATGTTGGGGAGGTAATGCATGGCATGGAAGTGAATTAAATTTAAGTGAGGGAGGGCTTTTCAAAGTCATCAGCCTCACTTTCTACTCTAGAGCCCTCTGGATTCAGTGGCAAGATATAGATCAGGATCATGGAAGATGGCCCTGGATACAATAGGAGACCTTGAATTTCTTCCTTTAATCAGGAAAACTTTAGAGATTCTGAGTTATTTTGAAAATTATTAGGCTAACAGGTGGCAGGAAAGAAAGTATAGAGTTAATAATAATAATAGTAAATCACACATAAATACTTTAAAGTTTGTAAAGTACTTTTTTCATGAAATCTCCATGAGATAGAATTCACATCCAGGTCTTTTAACTCTAAGTCTAGCTATCTTTCCATAGTGAGACAGATGAATCAAAGATGACCAATTGCTAAGAGAAGCAAAATCTCAGAAAAGATAAAACAAGTGAAATTTGCTTAAAAACCATAACAAATATAAGCTTTCTTTATTATTAGATTTAATAATGCAGTGATCGGGGAGAGTGATTTGGGACAAGGTTATCAAATAATAGAAAGATGATTTTTTACTGTGTCATTGTCGACTGATGAAAAACTGTAGAGGTGAATGAAGAAAATTCAATAATTTAGGCACTAGATGATTGTATTTTCAAATGGAAAAGAGATTAAGGTCTCTATTTTATAGAATGAAATGGAAGGATTTGCTAATGAGCTGGATAAAAGGCAAAAGAATATTAAAACATGCTTATCTAGTTAGAAAGATATTCATAAGATCATAGGATTTAGATTAATCACATCATTTTACGAATGAAGAAACCAAGACTCGGGGCAAGACAAGTTAAGAAGTATTTATTAAACATTTAGCTATGTGATAGGCATCATGCTAAGCATTGCAATTATAAGTAAAAGTATAAAGAAAGACAGTCCCTATTCTCTAGGAGCCACAGTGGAGGAAGATAAAGCACAAAAGGGAACCACAAATTAGGGTGGGGCTTGTTGCCAGGAAGGGGAAAGTATCCTTTTAGGGCATGGTATTAAAGTCAGAAAAGTTAAAAGGAAAGCCTGGAGGGGAATAAAAGGTGGTGGACCTGGATCCTTTCCCAAAATAGAGGCCCATGGAGCACTCATTAATGAGAGAAATAGACTAGTCTGTTCCAGGGGAATGCTTCATAGTTGTCTAAGGTAAGTTGCTTTCAGGCCCTGAGGGAAATTCTAGGGTGAGACAGTCACTGAGGCATGATGTTGAAGTTGGAAAAGTCAGAAGCAAAGTTGAAAGAGAAATGATTATTGACTGACATAACTGTTGGCTGATCTAGGACCCTTTCCATAAAGGGCATTGAGAATTAACTTAAACAGTGTCACTCAGGAAATAAATGGAAGAGCTAGGATTTATTTTAAAAAAAAAAAAAAAAAAAAAAGAGTGTTCTGACTCCACTGCCATTATTTGAGATGAATGTCCTGATGGACCTTAGAACTAGAGGCTAGAAAACCTACAGACTTAGGCTTGTAGACTAAGCAGTACAGAGGTGTGATAAATGAGAAAAGAAAGTTCAGGCAATTTAACTATCATAATTAAGGATGCATAGAGAAAGAACAATTTTTTTTTAAATGAATGGAAAAGTAGAATATTGAAAGATTGATAAGGGCAAAGTAGAATAAATGTTTAGCAGTATACTCAGTATCTATAAAACGTCCTGATGACAAATGATAAAAAAGTCAAGATAGGGAGTATTATGGATTAGGTGATTACATATGTGTATATTAAAGGTATATATAATATAACACATACATGTATCTACATAATAATAATGTATCTCTAGGAGTAATTATTACTAGTGAGAAATTTGGGGATAGCTTATTAGTTCTGTGATGCCTTGATACTCCTTTTTTGTTAATATTTTGCAAGAAAGTTTTGGTTAGAGCATTGCAGAGGCCTTGAATGATAATGGAATAAATCTTTCAAATTTGCCTCTTTAATAATAGGGTTTTTTGGCCAATTTTTTTCAGTGACTTTTAGTTTAGCTTTATTTTTGTGGCTGAAAAATGAGAATTTAGACTGCCTCATATCATTGAAAAAGAAGCGTGAACGTTCCAAGTTGTTAAATTTTCCATATATTGTTTTTTGAGAGACTTCTTTCAAAGTCTGGCTAAAGAGTATAAGTTTAATATAGATTTGTTCATTTCTACTTTAGTTATTTTTTCCCTTCTTTGTCATAAAAGCCAGAAAGATTTTGTCTTATGATGAATAAACACTATATTTTCTGCTTTTTACAGATCTAGTTTAGAAAACTGCTATGTATATATAGCTTAGTATTTTGTAGTTGGCTACTTCAAATATAGATGTTTACTTTTTCAGTGAAAATCTTACTCAACTGTTTTTTAATATCCAGTTTCTTGTAATTCTTCAAATTTATTTTTTGAAGGTTTATGTACAGACATGGAGCATGCAAAATCTTACCATGACCATCACACGGGATGAATACCCATCTAACCCCATGATACTGCGAGGGATTAACCAGAGAGCTGCATTTCAGCAGTACCAGCCAGTAGTGATGCTAGAAAAAGGATACACCATTCATTGGAATGGACCAGCCCCACGAGCTACCTTTCTTTACCTCATAAATTTCAACAAGTATGTTTATAATGGTCTTAGTCTGTGAAACAAAGTAATAATTATTTTGTTATGCTATTTATTAGTGAGGAGTGCTTATTTTATCTATTTTGAAGCATATAGTAAGTAGATTAGACTAATACTTTAATTTTTTAGGCTGTTCTTTTAAAATTAATTAATTTTTTTTTTTTGTTATACATGTAAAGTCATTTTTTAAGAAACATATTTTCTTGCGTATCATGTTAGGAGAGAAAAATCAAAACAAAAGGGAAAAACCATGAGAGAAAAATAAAACTGAATAAAAAGAAAAAAAGTGAATGGAGCATGTATTGATTTATATTCAGTCTCCATAGTTCTCTCTCTCTGGATGCTGATGGTATCTTCTATCTAAAGTTTATTGAGGTTGCCTTGGATCACTGAACTGCTGAGAAAGAACCAAGTCTTTCATAATTGATACTGTGTACAATACATTCCTGGTTCAGCTTGTTTTACTCAGCATCAGTTTATATAAATCTTTTCAGGCCTTTCTAAAATCAGCTTGTTCATCATTTTTTTACAAAATAATAATATTCCATTACTTTCAAATGCCATAACTTATTCAGCTATTCCCCATTTGATGGGGTTCTACGTACTCATTTTTCAGTTCTTTGCCACCACAAAGAGCTGCTACAAACATTTGTGCAGATGTGACTCCTTTCTCTTCCTTTATGATTTCTTTGGTATACAGACCAGTAGTGGCACTAGGCTGTTCTGAGAGCTGGCACAAATGTAATTTGGGAATTTTAGTAGTATTTAGACTCCCTCTGTTGTAAGTATGGGAGAAAATAGGGGAAAGAGCACTTAACTGGAGGTTAAAAATTCTTAATTCAAGTTCTGATTTTTCTACTATCTAGCAATATGATATTAGGTAATTCATCTAAGTTCTCTGGATTTCTGTTTCTTCATCTATAAAGTGAATAGATTGAATTACATGATCTTTTTGGTTTCTTCCAATTATAAAATTTTAGAAACTATTCAGTTAACATGATGCATCATGAAGCTAGGACAAAGGAACGTTGGACATAGCTTAGGCTTGGAGTCATGAAGACCTGAGTTTGGACCCTGCCTCAAGCAACTCCTTAAAGTTTTCCTACTAAGTCAGAGACTGATTGCAGTGTGAATTGGTAGACAGAGTTCTCACACTGAGATTTCCTTAAATCAAGGCTCTTTAATTTTTGTGCATGTGTCCTAGATCCTTTTAGCCATCTGGAAAAACCTCTTCAGAATGATATTTTCAAATCGATTTTTAAAAATTACATGGGATTATAAAGAAAGCCAATTGTATTGAAAAGAATTATTAAAATATTATTAATTAGCCAAATTAATTAAATATTAATTGAAGGTTTAAGAACCCTTGACCCAGACTGTTAAATGAAAGATTTTTTCAGGTATTTAGATCTGCTGTGGATACAAATTTCTATGATAAATACCACTCTTTTCAGTATTCTTTTGTAATTTTTAACTGTAATCTCGCACCAAGTTTTAGTTTTATTGCTAGTATGGACTGAGTTTATTCTAAATCAGCTGGCCAGTTAATTTATTATCATATAAAATCTTTTTGGCTCATATAACAGGGAAAACAACCAACAACTGAAGAACTAAGTGCTGAAATGCCCTAGAATGGACATTATTATTAGTCCTTCCTTTCTTTACCTTTAGGGGAGCCAGAGGTAATGTTGGCCTAAGCTTATGTCAGCACATCTGGCTCATGCTCTCTGTGATTTAAAATGTAAGTCTTGTAGCAAGGGAGGAAACTTACAATGGAGTACTCATTTTGTAAGGTCATTGCTAAAAAGAATTTGAGGTGAAAGACAGAGAAGATCTTGAGTTTCTTCAGGTGTTTTCATTGCTAGCAATAGGAATCCATGGCTAAAAAAAATCATAAGTCAACAAAGCCAAGGAAACTTAAGGCTAAAAATGGCTTTTAAAAAGTTGGTAGGATTAGTAATGATGGAAATATAAGCAGCCCATTTTGTAAGTTAAACTAGCTAAGTATCTGTATTTGTAGGAATGACTGGATTCGAGTTGGTCTCTGTTATCCATCAAACACTACTTTTCAAGTGACATTTAGCAGATACCACAGGCAAAGTGGTATTTCTACCAACATGGAAGAATATGAGCCTGTGCTTTCAATGGAAGAACTGGAGAGGAAGCCATCTGACAGGAAGTTCTATTTTGATTATGGCACAGGGTAAGTCACTAGAGCTTGGAGATAAGAATTACTGCTCTCTTTTTCTTAATAGTAAAATTACCAGCACTGCAGAATGTCTAAGAATAGGGTATGATGATTGTTTAGAAAGGCAACTTTAGTTCAGTAGTTCTCTGCACATTGCCAAAATGGCTTATAATTGTTTGTAGCCAGAGTCTAGTGGAAATGTTTATTATGCACCTATAGATGCACAGTGGGAAAGAGAGGAGGAAATTCACCTATACTGGAGATATTATAGAAAGACAAATTTAAGAATTAAATATATTGTAGGTAACAGCTTTTTTTTTTTTTTTTAAATCCAGTCATAGTATATATTTCAGTGAAATATGCCTTACTATGCTTCTTACTTTAACTGTCACTGTATCAGTTGTCATCACACTGACTCAGCAAAATGGGTTAGTTAGTGTATAGAGTGCTGGCCTTGGAGACAAGAAAATAGGTTCAAATTTTGTCTTTGGCATTTACTAGCTACATAACCATTGGCAAATATCTTCACTTTTCTGAGCCTCATAGAAATCCTTATAATTGTGAGTTCCAACTTTAACTGAGTATTATAAATAAGACAAAGCTATTTTTTACTTTCCCTTTTTTCTACTCAAGCTAACTGATCTAATCCTTTTCATGGGTGCTTAGAGGTCTGTTTAGAGTCTGTGATGTCATTCATCCAGATATAACTTTCTAGTCCCAGCCACCATTTCTGCTTTTGGTTCTAGTGTGTACTTTTGGTTATATTTAATTTTGACTTTTGTTTTTCTAATCCCTTAGATCATCTAAGAAGTTCAGTTGAAAAACATTTTTAAAAATTTTATAATAGCTTTTTATTTTTCCAAATATATGCAAAGCTAATTTTCCACATTGACCTTTGCAAATCTTGTGTTCCGAATTTTTCTCCCTTCCCCTCTCCCTCAGACAGCAAATAATTCAATATGCTAAATATGTGCAATTCTTCTAAACATATTTCCATATTTGTCAAGCCATGCAAGAAAAATCAGATCAAAAAAAGAAAGAAAACAAACAACAACATCCCCCCTCCCCCAAAAAGGTGAAAATACTATGTTTTGATACACATTCAGTCTCATTGTTCTCTCTCTGAACATGGATGGCTCTTTTCATCACAAGTCTATTGGAATTGTCTTGAATCACCAAAAGACTTTATTCTTATAGAAAATTCTTACCTTTTAACAGGCTGTTGAAGAATTGATCCATAAGTCCCCATTTTTCTTATTTGGCCAAGGCATTTTTTCCATTATGCAAGGGAAGAATGAGAATAACGTCTATAAAGACATTATGATAGGAACTTAATGAAGATCATGACTTAACTGGGAGGCTTGACATTTTTATAATTTTTTTTGAGAAGACAAAAAAAAAAAGCAGAATCCCACCAAAAGAAGAGAGACCTAGAGTCCTTTATTTCATAGCATTTTACAGTTTGATTGTAGCAAAAACAATAATGGTAGGCTATAATAATGCCTTTGTCTCTATCCACGTTTCTTCAGCCTGAATTACATTTCCTCAAAGGACATAGAAGGAAATCTAAAAAATAAAACAAAGCCTCCCCCCAAAAAAAATAAAAATAAAAAGACTTCCCTGATAATGGTGATTCCTGTAAGGATTATCTTAAAACTTTTTGCATAGCTCTGCTTAGTAGAATTTAAGATGGTTTGAACTCTAGTAGTACAATCTTTTACATTTCAATCAGGTATAAAAATATATTTCCCTGATGTTTTCTTGATATATGAACTCCTAACTTTTTATGCTGCCACTATGAAAAAAGACTAGGAATAGCTCTTGGGATTTCACTGGCATAGAGACCTCCCAATATAGGAACTTCTTACCAAAAAAGAGACTGGTATT
The DNA here is from genome assembly GCF_902635505.1 of Sarcophilus harrisii. Taxonomy (NCBI): domain Eukaryota; kingdom Metazoa; phylum Chordata; class Mammalia; order Dasyuromorphia; family Dasyuridae; genus Sarcophilus; species Sarcophilus harrisii. Next base: position 291,012,194 of record NC_045426.1, on the reverse strand, counting down.
TCCCCACGTAACTTATAGGCTTAGAGGAGGAGTTCTTATGCTACAGTTCATTAACTTAAAAGTTTTAATGCAGTTTAAGCTTTACAAATTTTAAGCTTTAGTAACTTACAACTGCACTAAGACATTTGAGCTTCCCTGTATAAGTACATTTAAAAAATGTTATACCATTTGAATCCATGGTGAGTAAGGGATGCTTGTTCAGTATTCTCTAAATCAACAGTGTCAAACTCTATAGAAACAGATCCCTGTCAGCCACATAATGATTTAGAAAACAAACCACCAATTAACATTCTCGCTATTGTATTTATTTATTTGTCAAGTATTTCCCAATTACATTTTGATCTGATTCTAGCCTGGCCAAGAATACTAGAGAATTTTGGGGGCAGCCTACAACCTGTGAGTTTGTGAGCTGTGAGTTTGACAACCCTACTCTAAATGATCATTTCATTTGGTACTTTTACTTGGTTATTAACATATTATCTAAGCTACTCTACCATGTTTTGTAATAGTTTTTAAATGAAAAGTCACCCCATAGCAGTAATTTTAACTTGGTGTGTCTATTCTGCCCAAAAGGATATAATTAAAGAATGGTTCAAGTATATCATCATCTGGTGTTAATCCTAGCTTAGTGGATGTGTTTCCATTTTATATAGACTGCTGTTTCTGTACCTCAAAGCTAAAAATAACAGGGAAGGCCATGGTTATTGCTCATCAGAGGGATGTGAACGGATCAAAATACAAGCAACAACTAGCTCAAAAGAGATCAGTAATTGCATGGCTAAAGCTTACCCAAAGTACTCCAAGAAACCATCAGTCACTAAGAAGATGCCAGCCATGTTAACTGGACCCTGTCAAGCCTGTGGTGCACATCAGGTAAGAGGAGTGACATTATGGGCTAAGGGAGAAAACTCACATAGTATCTTTGTGTTGAGATGGTACTCCTCTGTGATCCCCACTACTAGGAATGCTAAGAGTGGGAAATCTCTGAAACCAGGGAGTTCTGAGTTTCAGTAGGCTATATCATTTGGATTTCTATACTAAAACCAGTGCTCAAATGGTGAACCTTTATGAACAAACCTCCAAGGAGTGGCAAACTGAAAATGGAACAGATAATGCCAGTCATTAGAAGAAAGGAAAGAAAACAGAGAAGGAATGAAGGGAGGGAAGGAGGAACAAAGGGACTGAAGGGGAAAAGGATGAAAGGAGAGAAGGAAGGAAAAGAGGGGAAGAAAGGATAGATTAAATACTTCACTGGATTACAAAAAGAAAAATAATAAAAAGAATCTAAGGAAAGTTTTTCAGTCTATTTGATAGGTTCCAAACAAATGAGATCACAGCTTCTTTCGAAGATGAGTTAGCAAGTTAAAATTTATAGTAGCATCCCTTAATTTTTAACTAGTTAAGTGGCATAATGGATGGAATGGTGTACCTGGCATTAGGAAGACTTGTGTTTAAAATATGACTTCAGACACATTCTAATTCTGTGACCATCGGCAGGTCATTTGATCTTTGCCTCAGTTTCATCTGTAAAATGAAAATATTATACTATAATCTAGAGTTGTGAGGATAAAATGTGACAGGATTTATGAAGTGCTTTGCAAACCTTAAAGAATAACATAAATAGTAACTCTTGTCATGATGTAGTTTTTGATGTTTTATAGAATTTGAATTAGACAAAAATATGAGAAATGTTATCTCTCCTGATATTGCATTAAAAAGGTTTACAATACATATGACTTTACAATGTAGAGAATATACTTTAATATAGTTCATATATATTACATATATGCATATAGATTTTTTTTTTGAAACTGGATATCTTTAAGCCATTTTTAAACCTGATCTCAATACAGATCCTCAGGGAAGTTTTAATCTGCTCTGTTTTTCCAACCTAAGCTAGTTCATCCCTTCCTGGAGGCTCATCCTGTTGGTGCCAGATTCACTGTGGAGACCTGATTGACATTAGCCCTACTGCATCTCAGAACTCCTCCCTGATAGTAGGGATTACAAGCATGTACCATCATGCCCAGCATATTCCTTTCTTTATATTTAATATGATTCTATTCATTAATAATCTCCATCTATATTTTTATATTTCAATGATATACAAAATATCATTTTCCTTTTTTTTTTATTATGCATGAGCTCTTTTTAGAAAAGGCCATTACTATGAAAAGGACTTGGAACCTCTTATGATCAGTCATCACTTGTGTCGTTGGTTGTAGGGAACTCCTAGATTTGAAACTTCTCTACACCAGTAAAGATCACTACCATCTCTGAAACTTTAGGCTGTTGCCTAAAGGACTGAGAAGTTAAATGATGACTTGCCTAGGGGTATACAATTAGAGACTGGATTTGAACCCAGATTCTTCTTGAACAGAGAGAAAACAGTCAAAATGTGACCTAAAAATTACATGTACAAAATGGGGTTCAAAATGAAAACAGAACCATTACAAATGAAAATAAGTGCATTGCACGGTAACTTCCTACCGTAATAGCTACTTCAGTAACACACACATACTTCCCTCATTTTAATGCTGATCTCTCTAAAAAAGGGAAATAAAATTTCATAAGGGAAATTTTTTAAAAATCATGTGGTAAGATATTGGATAAACCAAAGAAACAATACATTTAGGGGAAAAAGTTAGTGATTAGCTTTTTGAGATCATTTTCATTGTCAAAGCAGAATTTAGGCTGTAAAAGAGAAATAAGGGATAAATGAAAAAAATTTTAAAAGCTTAAATTGACAAAATATATTGCTTATTACTGTGGGAAAATAGACTTTAATGTTTCCTTTCCTTCCTTATCAACATTAGGATAGCCCACATCCATTCTTTTGTTTTGTTTTTTTCTTTTCCCACATGCATTTATAAGAGTAAACTAGAATAGGCAGAAATGGTTATATTTAGTTTCCTTACAATATACAATAAAGTGCTCTTCTAGAAAAGTACTATCCTTATTTTCCATCAATTCATCATCAATTTTTTTTTTTAAGTTTCATTTAATTCTTTTTCTTTGATCAGCCTCAGCTCTGGTTTTAGTGACAATAACTTCTTCAAGTAATACTGTCTTTCTAGTTTAATTCTTCAGTTGGCTCTGTAGAGTTCCTTTGATCTAAAGGACTTAGGTGCTTTATCAGGCCCTTAAAGAGCATTAGAAGATTTTCTTTTTCTAAAATATAACACTGACAGTGTCTAATATAATATCACATGAAGCATTTGGGTAATTGAATTATTTTACAATAGAAATTTACAGTAGAAATATTTTACAATAGAAATATTGATTAGAATGAGGTTTGATATCATCGTATCATAGATTGAGAATTCAAAGGGACCTCAACAGCCAACCCTTTCATTTTACAATTTAGGAAATTAAGATCCTAGAGATTAAATGACTCTTGCTAGAGGTTTCACACTATAAGCTTCAGACCTGTAATTTAAATTCATGTCCTTCCACTATATGGTCTTGTACCATGCTATTTCCTAACATAATTACCCAGAGTCTCAGTGTTTTGATGCCAATGGAATTCATTGAAATAAAATATTTGCTGTTCAGACATTTTTCTGACATTCTGTGACCCTATTTGGGGTTTTCTTAGCAAAGATACTGGAGTGATTTGCCATTTTCTTCTTTAGCTCATTTTGTAGATGAGAATATTGAGGCAGACCAGGAAAAGTGACTTGTCCAGGGTCACATAACTAGTAAATGTCTGGGATTAGATTTGTGGTGGGGACAATGAGTCTTCCTGACTCCTAGCTGCTTGAAAGAAAGTAGAGAATATATCACACTAATATTGATCACTCTTTGATCACTAATCAATCAAGAAGTACTTATTTATATATTTAGTATTGGGATTTTCCAAAGCAAGAAATGTGGTTCCTCTTAACAAAGTGGCTTCATTTGGGAGATAAATCATTTAATACACATGAAACAATTAGAGAGCAAATCAAACAATTAACTGTTAAATGATGTGATTGACTGCAATTTTTTCACTTCCTAAGAGAAATAAATCTGCTTTTTGGAGAACATGGCACTTCATATAGAGTGCACAGGGCTTGGAGAGGCAGAGCCAATTCAAGAAGCATTTCAGGTGATGGGTACACCTGAATATAGGGCCAAAGGTAGGAAGGAGCATGATATAGTTAAGGGTCAGTGAAGAAATGAATATGACTGAACCGGATGGTCAATATTATAGGGTTATATGTGAGAAATAAGTCCAAGGACATATTCTAGAACAGAGATGTCAAACTTCTATCCACTCCTGAGAGTGGTCAGATCAGAGTAAAATGTAATTGGAAAATCTTTAACAAATAAATAAAAATACAATACAACATAATGTTAATTTGTGTTTTTCTATGTTAATATGCAATTGCAGGAATCTGTTCCTGTTTGAATTTGACACCAGTGTTCTAGAGGGCTTGGAAAACCACACATAACAATTTACATTTGAGACAATAGGCAGCAAGGAATCACTGAAAATTTTTGACTCGGGGAGTGTAAAGATAAAAATATGTCACTTAGTTACTTTGTTCTAACACTTCACCAAAAGCATGGATTCAAGCTCCCTGAAAATCAACTGAAGAAGGGTTTTTAGTATCCTTGCAGGTGTGAAACATATTTTGAGAGTTCCAACCAAAAAGAATTTATTGTATTTGGGGGAGGTAAGTTTTGTACCCATATTCAAATGATGTGTGTTGACTTATTTCATTACCTAGATGGTGTTTACCAGTGATCCTCACAAATTGTACCTGACTATACAGTTCCAGTTACTTACTGAAGAAGACATTCAACATGGAAATAAATCCTTTATCTCTGTGAGTAAAAGCTTATTAGTGAACTTCTCTTGTTTATTTGAAAATAATATTTAAAGACATTCATACTGGATTTTAAACTTGAAGAGTATTTTTTCTACATTATTTCATGGGAGCCTCATTAAAACCCCATAAAAAAGATATTTTAAATATCATTTCCATTTTTCAGATGAGGAAACTTAGGCTTGAAAAAAGTTAAATGCTTAAAGTCAAATAGCTATCAGAAAGCAAGTTCTGAAGCTGGATCTTTGGTCCATCAACCATGTTGTTCTGAGAACTATTTATTTTTTAGTATATCACTTCTGGATTGAATGTGCCACTGGAAAAAAAAGTAGTTGCCTTTCATTTATATTGTTTTAGTTTGTTTTTTCCCCTATAACCAGAGCAGATTTATTTTCCTAATTACCTTAAGTTTCAATTAAGATCAAGATGGATTTACATTCCTGAAGCACATATTGACTCAGAATGAGCATAAGTGACTTAGGTATATCAGCTGAGTGTCAGGGTAAAAAACTACCTTGAAAAGAATATTTTTCCAGGAAAAAAAATTCATATCTAGCTTTTGCATTTGTGTACTGTAAAGTATGGGGAATAAACTTGTGTGTAGATATTCTGTAGATATCTTGTATGTGAGCTTCTCACAAGTCAATTAATGTTGATATTGTCAAATTATGAAACTTTTTCATGAAATTGGCTGCCATTCTAATCTCAGAAAACTTAATTATAACTTCAAGTTAAATTTAATCTAGCCTCTCCAGAAATAATTGCCTAGAGCAGAGTGATCTGTCTCCGTGAAGGCAATCAAGAACTTGTTCCTATGCTTTTCAATGACATTATTTAGATGAAATGTGCATTGCCTTAAAGATGTGGCTAAAGACTATTCATGTATACATACCAATCCCTTTGTAGTATATAATAATGGCAATATCTTGTATTTGTATGATGCTTTGCTATTTATTTATTTTATTTGTATTTGTGTGTGTGTGTGTATGTATCTATAACATAATATTTTCTAAGCTTTTTCCAGCAAATTCATTTTGAGAAAAAAAAATCAGATGTTAGCTCATTTGATCAATTTTTTAAAAATATATAAATTTAAAGTATGTTACCAGATTTTCAAATCACTAAATTTAAATGTCTAAGTTTTAAAATTTTGATGTTTAAGGATTTGTTTTTTTCAATTTCCTGTGTTTGCTTTTCCAAACTCTTCTGCAAAGCTTTCATTTCTTTACCCCATTTCTCTTCTCTCTTCTAAGATCTTTTTTGAACTCCTTCAAGAGAGCCTTTTTAGCTAGAGACCAATTCATGTCTTCCTTTAAGACTTCCCCTGAAGTCTTTTTTCCCCTCAAGTCCCTTTGCTGTCCTCTTCTGGGTTTATATTCTATTCTTCCCTTTCTCCATAGTCAGAGCTCTTTTTTGCTTTTTTGTTCATTTTTAAAGATCTCAATCTTCAATCCTGAAGTCCTTCCAAAATATCATATGCTGGAAAGTTATTACACTCTGCATGTTTCTGGGTTCTGTCACTCCAAAATCTGTTCAGAGGTTTGATGTAGGGTTGATTCTGAGAGAAACCAGAAAGAGCCCCTTCAAAGTCCTGTCTACTTTCTGCCATCTTGGCTTTCTCCTCCTCATTTTCATTTCTTTGCAATAAAAATATTAACAACATTTGTATATGTAAGTTGTGGTTCACCTCTTTGTCATGAAATTGTTTAATTTGTTCTGGAATTGCTGCCTGAATGAGAGAAACTTAAATGTAACTGTAGCATCCAGCTTAGTGGATAAAACTCTGGGCCTAGAATCAAGAAGGTACGAGTTCAAATCTTGTCTCAGATATGTACTAGCTATGTGATCCTGGGCAAGATACCTAACATCTGTCTATCTCAGTTTTGCCTTCTATAAAATGGAGACAACCTACTTCCCAAGGCTATTGTGAGGATAAAATGAAATATTTATGTTGAGAGCTTTGAAAGCCTTAATATGTCATATATTAACTATTATTATTATCCTTATTAATTTGAATATTCTTATGTCTGATATGTAATATTAATTGAGAAAAAAAATTTAAAGATAACTTTCACAATGTTTAAATTAGAGCTTTCATATTTTCTTTAACTATATTATTGGTCTTGGGCCAGTCATCTTTTTACACATTCTAGCAGAAGCATAACTGATTTGGGGTTAAATTCATTGAAATATCTCTTAATTTAGTTACACTTTTGGGGAGAGAACAACAATATCAGGACCAGGATTGAGGAGGCATTGTTTTTTATTGTTTTAGAAGAGGGGGCAGATGATTTGTTACATGGTACCAAAGTACATTATAATTAGGAGTGATTTGGGCAGCTAGATGGCTCAATGAATAGAGCACCAGCCCTGAAGTCAGGAGGATCTGAGTTCAAATGTGACCACAGATACTTAACACTTCCTAGCTGTGTGATCCTGAGCAAATCACTTACCCCAGATGCCTCTCAAAAGTAAATAAATAAATGAGATTTAAAATTAGGAGTGATTCTTAGCAATCTAGATCTTGTCCAATCTTTTGATCTTACAGAAAGGAAACTGCAGAACAGGAAAAATAAAATGATTTGCTCAAGGTCACATGGAGAAGTAATAGCAGAGTTAAGTCTCCTGATTCCTGAGTCTCCTGATTCCTAATTCAGTTCTCTTTCCACTATATTTTGTTATATCCCCATATTAGCTTTAAATCAAAACATATAGGAAGATGCTAAATTCTTGCTTTCCATGCTAATGGAATGAGGCTGAGCTAGCCTCAGTAGCATTCAAAGTTTAAATTCATAACTTGAGATTGGTGATCTACAGAACTAGATCTGTAGTGTGATACTTTCTCCTGAACTTATGAAATAACGATTATATTATTAAATTGCTTCAGTTGAGGGATTGAACCTGCCCACCAGGATAAGAAGTGAACGGGCTGTGGATAGTGCTTTACCCTTTTTAAGATAAAGCTTGCTTAAGAAATGGATATTGCAGATACAGTAGCAGAAATAATTATAGTGAGTTGCAGTGGTGGTTACATTGTGCTTTTACTCAGAGCTCCTTCTCTAATCAAAAAAGAGCCATCTAGTTAGGTTCTAAGAGATTAATGCAATCTAAAGCACCTGTTAAATGTTTTCTCGCTTTTCAGTCTTTTCTGTTAAATCCAACTCCTTGTCTCATTTGGAGTTTTCTTGACAAAGGTACTGGAATGGTTTACCATTTCCTTTTGAAGTTGAGGAAACTGAGGCAAATAGGATTAAGTGACTTGCCCACAGTCACATAGCTAGGTCTGACCAAATTTGAACTCAGGAAGATAAGTCTTCCAGCTAATAATTACACTAGACCGGGTTGGCACAAAAATAAAATGATAAACACTCCCAAAGCAGGGAGTATGTTATACCAGAGGCCCTGATACAGAAAGCCAGTGACCAGGTCTCTGAACCTCCAGAGTAAAAACCTCAGGACAATGCCCCCTGTTCCCCAGGAACAGAGCTCAACTTTAAAAAATGATCAAAAAACAAAAAAGAACTCTGACCATAGAGAGGTACTATGGAGACAGAGGAGATCAAAACATAAACTCAGAAGAGGATAATGTTTAAATGCCTATATTGCAAAGCCTCAAAGTATGTATGTCTCAGGCCCCAAAAGTTCTTTCAGAAGAACTAAAAGAGGATTTTTAAAATCAAGTAAGAGAGATAGAAGAAATGGGAAAAGAAATGAGAATTTTACAAGAGAATTAAGAAAACAATCAACAATTTAGAAAAGGAAGCACAAAAACTGAAGAAAACAATTCCTTAAAAATTAATTTGGCTAAATGGGGAAAAACAATCCACTGATGAAAACAACTCCTTTAAAAGTAGAATCGACCAAATGGAAAAGGAGGTTCAAAAGCTAATTGAAGAAAATAATTCCTTAAAAATTAGAATTGGACAAATAAAAGCTAGTGACTCTATGAGTCTCATGTCTATGAGACATGAAAAATCAGTCTGACAAAATTAAAAGAATGAACAAATAAAAGCAAATGTAAAATACCTCTTAGGAAAAATAACTGACCTAGAAAATAGATCCAGTAAAGATAATTTTAAAATTATTGAACTACCCAAAAGCCATGATCAAAAAAAAAAGAAAGAAATTATCAAGGAAAACTGCCCTGATATTCTAGAACCAGTGAGTAAAATAATCATTGAAAAAAATCTACTATTCTCTTGCTGAAAGAAATCTCAAAATAAAAACTCCAAAGAATATTGTGGCTAAATTCAAGAATTATCAGGTCAAGAAGAAAAAACTGCAAGCTGTCAGAAAGAAACAGTTTAAATATCAGAGTCACAAACAGGATTGGTCAGGACTTAACAACTTACATTAAAGGATTGAAGGGTCTGGAATATGATATTCCAGAAGGCAAAGGAGCTTGAATTGCAACCAAGAATAAACTACCTAGAAAATTTGAGCATAATCTTTCAGAGAAAAAGATGGAGATTCAATGAAATTGGGGACTTTAAAATTTCTCTGATGAAAAGACTAGAACTGAAGAGAAAATTTGTTCTTCAAATACAAAATTCAAGAGAAGCATAAAAAGATAAACAGGAAAGAAAAATAAACACACCATGTTATTCTTTAAAGTTAAATAGGAAGATAATGTTGTATTTCTTTTAGGACAGTTAGAGAATATACTTTGAATAGAAGGTGTAGATATAATTTGACTTTGATGTGATGATAAAAAATTTAATTTGGGTGTGAAAAAGAGGATTGTATTGGGAGAAGAGGAAAAGGGGAAGCAGAATGGGCTAAGTTTTACATACAACACACACACACACACACACACACACACACGAGATCTATTACAGTAAAGGGAAAGAAAAAAGGGCTTGAACATTTCTTGAAATTTACTCTCAATTGGGTAGATTTATCTTATCCTATAGGGAAAAAAGAGAGGAAAATAAGAGGAGGAGGGAGGGAGTACTGATAGAAGGGAGGACAGATTTGGGGAGATGGTGATCAGAAGCAAAACACTGTTGAAAAAGGACAGGGTGAAGGGAGAAAGAAAAGTATAAGTGGGGGAAAATGTGGATGGGAATGTCAATGGGATGAAGTCACCTATAAAATGAAGTCAGCAGAATCTTACAATATGTTCTTTGTGCATTTGAAGCAGTGACACACCGAGTAAAAGAAAAAAATCTGAGACAGAATATGTTAAAAACAAAAAAAGTAAAAAAATGGTGGAGGGGATCTCAGCCAAAGCAAAAGCAAAAATAGATTTAAGAGATAAGGAAGGAATAATAGGTGCTCTAAACAATGCTGTAATATCAATAGTAAACATATGTATTAAGTGGTGTGGAATTGAAATTCTTAGAGCAGAAGTTAAATAAATTACAGGAAGAAATAGATAGTAAAACTATACTAATGGGGCTCAATCTCCTCCTCTCAGAGCTAGATAAATCTAACCATCTACAAAGCTAGAAAGAAATTAAAGAGGTAAATTGAATTTTTAGCAAAGTTGGAGAAAACTGAAGAGGGATAGAAAGGAATGTACTTTTTCTCAGTGGTAAGTGGCAGCTGCACAAAAAGTGACAGTCTGTCCATTAGAGCATTAAAAACCTCACCATGAAATACAGAAAGGCAGAAATATTAAATACTTTTCACATCCTGATGTAATAAAAATTACAAAGTAATAAAAGGCCCAGAGGATTATAGATTAAAAATTAATTGAAACTAAAAATAATCCTAAGGAATGAGTGGATCAAATAATAAATCATAAAAAGAATCAATAATTTCATGTAAGAGAATGACAACAATGAGACAACATACCAAAACTTACGGGATGCAATCAAGATAGTGTTTAAGGGAAATTTTATATCTCTTAGTGCTTACATGAACAAAATAGAGAAAGAGATCAATCAGTTGGTCATGCAACTAAAAAAAGAGAGAGAAATAGGAGAGAGGGAGAAACCAAAATTTTGTTTAAAAAAAAAAAAAAAAAGAATGTTGAGAGGCAGCTAGGCGCAGTGAGCACCAGCCCTGAAGTCAGGAAGATCTGAGTTCAAATCTGGTCTCAGACACTTAACACTTCCTAGCTGTGTGATCCTGGGCAAGTCTCAGACACTTAACACTTCCTAGCTGTGTGACCCTGAGCAAGTCACTTAATCCCAATTGCTTCAGGGAAAAAAAATGTTGAAAACTATCTTTACATGTAATTGGAAAAAAAAAAAATACTATTTTCCAAAGCAAATAGACTAAAAATTTTGATCAACTCTGATCAAAATATAATGAACAACAATGATTCCAGAGGACTGATGATGAAGCTTGCTACCCTTTTCCTAAAAGAGAATGATTTCAAAATACAGAATAAGACATGGTCATTGTGGGAATTTGTTTTTGCATGGCTGGGAATATTTTTTTTTTAAATTTTTTAACCCTTTAAATTGAGTGTGTATAGAAAGGAAAGAAAATAAATGTTAATTGAAAAATACAATTTAAAAAATTTATCTTAAAAACAAGAAGGGAATGGGAGAAGAGGGTAAGGAATAGTTGAGAAACCACAAAAATGGCATTAATAATAGGTAATGTATTTGTACTATTAGGTCAATGGCACCAACTATCCACTCACAAGTATGGGTTTGCATCTCCTCGTTGTGGATGCCTGTAGTGTTCCTTCCCGAGTATCTGAAAACAAATTATTCTCTTTTACTGAAGCTGAACATTTGAAAGAGTACTTAAAAACATCAATTCCTATGAGGTATGTGAACTTTTCTTTAATAATTATAATAATGTACCTTAGGTTTATAAAATGCTTTCCACACAGCAAGTATTATTATCTTATTTTACTGATGAGGAAACTGAGGTTTAGCAACAGTGACTTGCCCACAGTCAAACAGCTAACAGCTATCAGAACTAGGATTCAAATTTAACTTTTTTAGGTCTTCAAATTCACCATTCTATCTACTGTTCAAGGATATCTGCCTGTATTTCCATAGAATAAAAAGTAAACTATTTTAAGGTCTCAAAGTACTTTGATAAGATTAACTCTCTGAGGTTTTGTCTCCCTACTCTGACATTTTAACAGTTTATGCTTTTTCACGCTATTTCTCCCTCTCCTTCGTTCATCACCAATTTTTATATCTAGAGTAGTTTCTTTGATTATTTTTCTTTGAAGAGTGGTCCTGAGTTGTTTTCAATTCAGCAGACCTACAGAGGAACAAATGAGGCAGTGTTGACACTTTGCCAACCATAAAGCATGACAAAGCCTAGTTTATCATCATCTTTATTATTCTACTCTCCATGGACTTTATCAAAGGAGACTGAGGGCTTGAATTCTGGACATTTCTCTATTGTTATAAAATCTCTTAGGAGAAGGAAAGACACACGGAGAACTTATTGTTAACACTTTCTGTTATAGAGATTTGGTTATATGGGGATGCAATCTGCACAAGTTATTAACATACTAGAAGGACCTAAAAGATCCTGACGAAATGATTACTTTCAAAGGTATAGACCTTGAGTATGGAGAACGGCTATAATCTGGTCAGGCAGAATTGAGCACAGTTTTGAAAATGAAAACCTTACGTCTTTTTGATTGTGTCATAATCTAACCATCATTTTGAATAAAATGAACAAGTCAGACTTTTGTTTTATTTTAATTATCCTTACATAGATTTTTGTCTTTGGGGAATGGTCTAAATCTTTTTAGGGGGGAGGTACTCTCAGGAATGCTCTCAAAGTCCTCTTTAGTTCAATAACTGTGATAAAGATTATCATATTAACTATTGCTGAAGGACATTACACATGCCTTTGTTGAGAAAAGCTCCCCAAATGCACATTTTATTTTGCAAGCCTTTTTCATTTCATTATATCTTGCCATTGTTTTATGTAGACATGAGAAATAGATATTCACAATATTCTGGTTTTCGTTATTCAACAGATTATTTGATCTTTCTTGTTCTCTCTCCCTTTCCCTATTATCATCTTTCTTTCTCCCTCTATCTCTCTCCATTCCCCTAACCCCCAGGATAAATGTCTTTTCTACTTTATTCTTTTCCTGTTTTAGATTGCACTTATGGAAGAATCCTTTCCTGGGCCTTATTCATTAAAGTTTTGACTATTTAATTATAAAACACCAAAGACTTCAGCCTGTAATATGAATTTTGTCACATATATTCAAGATAGTCCTTTAAACTCACAAATCATTCTTCAAACTTAGAAGACTTAACTGAGTAAATGAATACTCTCCTGTGGCTATTAGAATTAGCTTCTAGAGTTCTTAACATGTGCCATGGACCCCTTTCACAGTATGCTGAAGTCATTGGACTCATGATTAGAGTAATGCTTTTTTTTTTTTTTTCCAGAAAAATACATAATTGAAGATAATTCTGAATTTTACTTAGAGGTTAATGAAAATTATGAAATATATAAATATACATTTACATTCCCATTTAAATTCACAGAATGCCTAAAACTTATCCACAGATAGCTTGGGAATTCATGGACTACAGGTTAGGTCCTCTTTTTAGAGTGACCAAGTTCCCTTGCAAATGTTTGGTAGACATTTCAAGGGACTGGGCTGGTCAGCTCTCATCTGTTCAGAGGTAGTCAAAGCTTCAGGATATTTTGGGATTTAGTACTTTTGAGGCATCCTGCTGCTGAGATTCTTTGGCTTGTGGAAGGGAGTCCTGGCATACATTGAATCTATGTCTTCTATTAAAAAAGTTAAACCCTGGGTCCTTCAGTAGCTTAGTTTACCTAAAATATCTATGGCTTATCCAAGTTTAGATTTTGTTTTTGCTGGGGATGGTTTATGAGAAGGGAAGGGATGAGGCAGGAGAATATGAGGGTCATGGAAGGGAATTTTGTATGTATATAATAGATACATTTCACTTAATGAAAATAAAATTTTAAAATATAGGTCAATTGTTCTGATGAGCACAAGAGGAGAAATTAAAAATCTGAATATTTCTGAAGCATTAATGACTCTGGGATTAGCCAAAGCAGCTCATCTTCAAAACAAAGGTTGGTATTTGCATTTTTGTAGATAATCCTTAAATGCTGATGCTCTGGAGTTTTTATATGTTCACTGGGTACTTTAACTTGTGAATGAATGAAAGAAAGAAAAATTAAAAGGTACACTCTCTCTTTTTCTGCCCTTTTTATCATTAACTTCCCTATGAAAAGGATCTTTTTTATTTAATTTTTTTCCCCCAATAACCTGTTAAAAACAATTTTCAACATCCATTTTTAAAAATTGATTCCAAATTCTCTCACTGTTCTCATCCCTTCTATTAAGAAGGCAAATGATTTTATATGATTTATACATTATAGTCATGGAAGACATTTCTATATTTGTCATGTTGTAAAAGAAAACATAGACCAAGATAAAAACCCAAGAAAAATAAAGGAAGTTTAGAAAGTGTATTTGAATCTATATTCAGACTTCATCAGTTCTTTTTCTTGGAATGGATAGTATTTTCCATCATAAGTCCTTCAGAGCTGTCTTGGATAATTGAAATGCTGAAAATACCTAAGTCATTCACAATTAATCCTCTTATAGTATTGTTGTTCCTGTCCCCACAATTTTATTTTGGTTCATCTCTTTTCATTTTGTATCAGTTAATGTAAGTATTTCTAAGTTTTTCTGAGAGCATCTAAATCATTTCTTGTAGCACAATTAATATTCCATCACTGTCATATACTACAACTTGTTCATTCAAATTCCAATTCTTTGCAACTAGAAAAGTGTTGCTATAAATATTTTGATGTATAAATCCTTTTTTTTCCTTTCTCTTTCTCTCTTCCTTTCTTTTTATTTAAATCTCTAGTACCCAATAGAAATATTGTTAGATCCTGCATAGTTTTATATCCCTCTGGGCATAGTTCCAAGTTACTCTACAAATGGTTGAATCAGTTCATAACTCTACCAACAATGCATTAGTGTTTCAATTTTCACATATCTTCTCCAACATTTGTCATTTTCTTTTTCTATTTTATTTACCATTCTAATAGTTGTGAGGTAGTAATTTGCATTCCAAGAAATAGTGATGTAGAGCATTTATCAGTTGGGAAATGCTCTTTTTTTTCTTTTTAAATAAAATTGACTCATTTCTCTATATTTCAGAGATGAGGCCTTTTTACAGAGAAACATGCTTCAAAATTTTTTTTCACAGTTATTACTATTTTCCTCCATTCTGTTTCCCCCCTCCATTTTTTCTACTCTATACTGTCCCTCCTCAAAAGTGTTTTTCTTTTGACTGTTGTCTCCCACAATCTGTCTTCTCTTCTATAAGCACCCCCTCTATCTCCTACTATTACAAAAATGTGGAATGCTTCACAAACTTAATTGTTATCCTCATACGGGGGCTATGCTAATCTTTCCTGTATTGTTCCGATTTAAGTAAATGTGCTGCTAAAGCAAACACATGAAAAGGATTTTAATGAGATATCATACTTTCCAAAAGCATTTATTATATGCTCACTATATGCTGTATGCTGTGTATACAATAATATAATACAAAATATACAAAATACAATACAGGGTTGATAGATAAAAGCAAGTAAAAAACTTCCTGTAAGAAAAAACATATAGAAGAATAATAGCTGAAGAGTAGTGTTTTAAAGAGGGCTTTCAGAAGGAATGAGGAAGTGGTCTCCAAATGAATGCTATTATGCTGGACTGCAAATTTAAAAATGAAAGGACTTTTTAAAAGAAATGTATGGGTTTGTATTTTGTTACTTGGTACAAGATGTGGGTTGTAGGAGTCAGTTTGCTGACATAAAGGAATGTGATTTTTATGACTATCTCTGGCTTGACCTTCCTCTGGTCTTACATGGAACTTTGTAGCTAATAACTGTGCTCTTATGTTGCAGGGAGCATGGTATTTCTGGGATTCAGAGGAAACTTTAAACCAGCATGGACTAAGCTGTTTACCAGTCCTGCTGGACAGGGCTTAGGACTGCTTGAAAAATACATACCTTTACAGCTGGAAGAGTATGGCTGTGACAAAGTCTACAGTATCCGAAGAAGAGATTTTGAACTTTTAAAGAGAGCTTCAAGAGCACATTAGAGACTAAAATGTTAACTTGTGCTAGGGGAAAATGTGAACTAACTTATTTAATTTATGACATTTTAAATGACACTGTTAATACCTAAGGAAATCATTTTGTTGTTTGTGACAGGAAGAAGCCTGAATTTGCAGCTTCATTGCCAGTCTGTGCACCTTTTCATTGTACACAATGTTAAAAGAATTTATTCCTATTTGTAAAGCCAGTTTATTCAGAGTGTCTCTTCTGTTCCCTTAATGCTTTCCCTCAACCTCCCCCCTCAATTCTAGTTTGTATTTACTATAAACAGTTTTCTATTTTTTGTATTGTATTGTATTGTATTGTGGAGAAACCTGGGGTGTCCACAAGAATGTGCCTGAGAGTATTTGGAGACAAATCTTGTTGTACCTTGGATTACTTGAAGTCTGACATTCAGTTATGTGTCTTGCAGCTGTTTGATTCTTATCAGGTGGCATGTGGATATGATTCTTTTATGCCTGCCCCCAGGCAGACTTTGAGGATTTTACATGTTATCAATTGACTTTATTTTTGCTGTTAGTTTCTAAGTGGCAGCTCAGGCATGGCTCCTGTCCTTGTCTGGACATGGTCATTTTGTTCACTTTTACACTGAGTTTGTGGGATGTGTGTGTGTGTGTGTGTGTGTGTGTGTATGTTCAGTTTTCAAACAGTGAAATGAATTGGGAAGAGAGGGCTATTTTTAAGGTATAAATTTTTTAACCTATGACCCTCAGGAGATTTTTTAAAAATTCTAGTATTAAAGTTTGAAGTTGATTGGGATCATGCAGCTTTAATCCTTAGCCTGCTCTAGCTATGTTTGTGTCTTACATGCAGTGCTAAGCTGGATATTTACATTTGTTACTCATATTTAATAATGAGGCTCTTTTCCTTTAAGCCTTTCTGCTCAGAAATCTGCCTGAACATCCTAGGAATCTAGCTACCTCCTGACATAGTTATTCCCAAGACTAAAGGAATGAACTTCTGGATCTATTCTGAAGCCCCAGATAACATGGCAGAAATATAGAAATGGACTTTTTTAAAGTCTAGGGAGAGTAGATTATCCTGATTTATCACAGTTTTGAAAGTAAGTTGAACAAAGTGGCGATTGTACCCTCTTTCACTTTCCAGTTATATGCATGGCATTCCAGTGGATACTAAGGAGTGTTCCATGCAGCAAGGGGAGTGGCTAGACCCTTTAGACAACAGATCATAGGAAACTTGATTTAGAACTGGAAGGAACTTTAGAGATCATTTAATCCAAACCTTTCCTTTAATGAATAAGGAAAGTGAGGGACGGGGTGACTTGCTGATGGTCATAGAGATTATAAGTGTAAGAGCCAGGATTCAAACCTACATCCTTTGCCTACAATCTAGTATTCTTTCCACTGTGTTATACTGTTTAATTCAGTAGGAAAAAAAAATCAATAGGTGGGTAACTGGGTCCCTTGTCACTCAGTTAATCAAATTTTATAAATAAAATCAGCGAGGGTAGGGGTGGGTTGGGAGAGCTGGGGAGATGGGATTTAGGGGAAAGGGTTGAGCATTAACATATACAATTTCACTTTCTTTACTCATATGCAGAAATGGGCATGACAGTGCTTGTGAATAAAGGGGAAATTGATGAGCAGCTCTGACTCTTTTTATTATTTTACAAAGTGTGCTACCTCAAAGTGCTACCAATAAAACTTTTCTAATTATAAAGACACGTGCCCGATTTTGTTTACTAATGAAGTTTACCTTTGATAATAACTATATGGATGAATTTTGTCAAGTTGTTTCCCTCTCTGGAACTGTTTTCTCCTATGTAAAATGAGGAAGTTGGACCGGGTCAGAAATTTTTAATCTCTTTGTGGCATAGACTCCTTTGGCAAATTAATGAAACTGATGAAGTTTTTTCTAAACAATGTTTTGTTTTTTAAATCTACAATGGAAGAAAATTATAAATTTCAGTTAGACTTTAGTGCAAATAAAAATGTAATTTCCCCCCATCAAAGTTAATAGAGCTCCTCAAAATGTATTCATAGACTTCTTGGCGATTCATGGACCCCAAACCCCAGGATCCCCTTAGATAAGATGATTGTTAAGGTTCTGGCCAGATTTGAAAGTACTGATTTTTTCCATTTTTTCAGCAATGATATAATTAATTTGGTAAAAACTCTACTGAACATTTTATTTATATAGTAAGTACTTTGCCATATGAAGTCAATGACTATATATTAAATGCCTGCCATATGCCATGTGCCAGGCACTGTGCAAAAAACTAAAGATATAAAGAAAAGCAAAAACAATCTCTGCTATCAGGGAGCCTGTTGAAAAGAATGAGAATAGATGCAAATAACTAGATACAAAAGATTTTATATATATATATATATATATATATATATATATATTTATATATATATACCCAGAGGTCTGAGAACTTTAAAATAAATTGATAATTGTATTTTAATATACTTGACTTCCTTTGTAATCTGTGTATTTTATTATATACGTTTAATAACATAATTCTGAGAAGGGGTTTTACTAGACTACAAAAGAAAGATTAAGTTCTCCTGTATGAGAGTGATTGCGACTGCAATGGTACATGTCCACTTTCTACCTTTTTTTTTTTTTAATAGTATTTTAAAGGGCAGCTAGATGTTGTAGTAGATAGAGCACTAACCTTGAAGTCAGGAGGACCTGAATTCACATCTGGTTTCAGATACTCAACACTTCCTAGCTGTGTGACCCTGGGCAAGTCACTTAAGCTAATTGCCTCAGGGGAAAAAAATAGTATTTTATTTTCCCCCTAATTACATGTCAAGAAAATCCTTAGCATTCATTTTTACAAGATTTTCAGTTCCATATTTTTCTCCTCTCCCCTCTCCTGAAGATGTTAGGCAGTTTGATACAGTTTATATATTGTGCTATCATGTAAAGCATTTTCATATTAGTCACAGTCGTGAAAGAAGAAACATATTGAAAGGGAAAAAAACCCATGAAAAAATAAAGTACATAAAAAATTATGCTTTGATCTGCATTCTGAGTCCACCAGTTCTTTATCTGGTTACAGGTAGGATTTGTAAGTCCTTTGTACTTGTTTTGGATATTGTATTGCTGAGAAGAGCTGAATCAATCATAGTTATTATCATACAGTATTATTAATACTTTGCACAATATATTCCTGGTTCTGTTCGTTTCACTTTGTATCAGTTCATACAAGTCTTTCCAGGTTTTTCTGAAATCTTCCTGTTGATCATTTCTTATTTCACAACAGTATTACATTCATAAACCACAGTTTGTTCAGCCATTCCTCAATTAATGGGCAACTCTTCAATTTCTAATATTTTACCAATACAAAAAGGGCTACTATGAATTTTTTTTTTGAACATGTAAGTCCTTTTCCCTTTCTTATGACCTCTTTGGAATGCAGACCTAGTAGTTATATTGTTGGGTCAAAGGATACACATAGTTTGATTGACCTTTGAGTAGAGTTCAAAACTGTTCTCCAGAATGTTTGAATCAGTTTACAATTCTACCAACAGTGCATTAATATCTCAATTTTCCCACATCCTTTCCAACATTTATTCTTTTTTTCTCTTTTTTTCTTGTTGTCATATTGGCCAATCTGACAGGTGTGAGGTGATATACCCTCAGAGTTGTTTTAATTTGCATTATTCTGATCAAAAGGGATTTAGAGCACTTCTTCATATGTTTATAGATACCTTTGATTTCATCTGAAAATTGTTCATATCTTTTGACCATTTATGAACTGGAGAATTGCTTGTATTCTAAGTTTGAGTCAGTGTCCTATATATTTGAGAAATGTGCCTTTATCAGAGACATTTGCTAGAAAGATTGTTTCCCAACTTTCTCCAGTTTTTGTAAATGGGAAGGATGAACATATGTTTTAACCTTAATCATAAAGATTGGAGAAGACTTTATGCATCTAGCAAATAAATCACCAAGTCTTCTGATAACAAGTCTAATGTCTTTTTATTATGATTTTGTAAAAGCTGTCCTTTAAAGGATATATATAAATATATATTCATGACTTTAAGCAAATTTTCCCTAGCCTAGAATTTTACAGGACTAAAGGCTCATAGGACCATATATTTCAAGTTTAAAGGAACCTTAAATGTCATTTCTTAGATCCCTTCTCTGACATTCTGTGAAATTCCACCTTCTACATAAAGTCTTCTCCAATTTTTCAAATCTAATATAATATTTTATTTTTTAACTTTTCTAAGGTATTATTGCATGTAATGGCTTAAATATCCTCTCAAAGGATTCTGGGGTTTCATAGTGCCAATCAAATCCTGAAAGGATCACTGTTTCTTAAACTCTGGGGAACTGTCTTTTATATATTCATGATAACAGATGCTAGGTTCCCCAAGTGTGAATATTAGGATTCCTTATAGCTATGCAGTTCGTTCTCTCTCTCTCTCTCTCTCTCTCTCTCTCTCTCTCTCTCTCTCCCTACTCACCCATCTATCTGTCTCAGCAGTGGATATATCGCCTTTATTTTCCCTCTACAGAAATTGCAGAAGACATGAAGGCAACTTTGAGCAGAAATGGAATCACAAAACATTCAAATAGTCCATTAGATTTTCCCTGAAGGTAAACACAAGTCTGGTACTGCTAAGTAGTCTCATGGTGAACAACTCATGTCAATAATGGAAGGGACTGAGAAGTTCAAGATCTACTGTCCTCCTAAGCTCCAATCTTTATTGTTGGAATCTTTACAAATTGTTAAGTCATTAGAGTTGATAGAGACAATAATTATCTAATTTAGCATGGTTCAGTATGATTAATCTGATCCTACAAGGAGATGTTATGGGCCAGAAGAAACAAGGTACTAAGTACAACTAATAGAAACAATGCTTGTGTTCACACCTTTAGAGAGCTCATATAAACAAGAGGTATTTAAGTACTCATTCACACGTTTGGGAGATTTCAAGGTTTAGTATGAGATAACCAAATTCACACCTCCCTTAATCCCTGCCTCCAGAAGGAGGAGTTAACTTTTGGGAGATCATATATAAAGAGGCTCTTAGCTTCAGGAGTTACTTTGGAACATTCCCAGGTGTCAGTCAGAGAGGAGCACTCTGGGACAGACACAGAGCACTCTGGGAGATTGAGAGATTGAGGTAAGACAGATTCACCTTGGTGCTGGCTGGAGGCTGAAGAAAGCAGAGGCAAAGGACAAAGCTGCAAGAGCTCTTAGAACCAAGGAAAGAGAGAAGCCTCTAAGAAAACTAACTGGGCTATATTGGAGACAATAAAAAATCAGAACTTTTAGCCACCTGGCTGCATTTGGGTGATTATGTACTTTTAACTGAAACTAAGGTTGCCTCCAGAACACCTCCCCAAGAAACCCGCTCCCAGAAAGAACCATCTTATTATTATATTATTTATCACTTTGGAATGGTTCATGATTTCAGTCATCTAGTAATAACCTAATAATAATTATTAGGAATAATAATTCCCAAGACTGGGAAAGTTCATTCTTAGGATCTCTTTTTCTCAAGCCAAGTAGAACCACATACCTATCTCTTTCACGTGCTTTTAGATGAACTTTACCAATGTGTTGACTCCTTGGACAGGAAAGGGCTATCTTCAGGAATTCTTGTCTCTGATATATTCTCAAAAAAAAAAAAAAAAAAAAAAAAAAGGAGGAGGAGGAAAAAGAACATGAGAAAGCATCAATAACCTGAGGTGAAGAAATGCATGGTATCTAGGTAAGCACATAAACAGCTATCTTTATCCATTCCTGGGAGTGAATAGAAAAATTTTTTCTCTCCCCACCTATTGTTGTGTTTTAATTTAGCCCTCACCCAGGAGAGAGGTAAAAGGAGAAGGAAAGAAAGTAAAATTGAAAGCCCCAGGGAGAGCAGGTTCCGGGTGTTCTCCACATGACCTCCTTGTACAGCTCCTTCTGAGAGGGGTCCAAGAGCCCCCACTCCTCCCATGTGAAGTCCACAGCCACATCTTTGAACATTATCACCTCCTGAGGAGGTCCGAGGCTCCCAGAGTCCATTCCCTCTGGCTCCAGGCTCCTGTTGCTTCCTTCAATTTAGTAGATTGACTTCAGCTTCTGTAGTTCCTGATCTAAGATTCCTGGAGTCAGCTTCTGATTCCTCCATTTTCCGGATTTCTTTTTCACAACAAACACTGGGGAATTCCAAGGACTTAGAGAAGGTTTTAAGTGTCCTTGGTCAAGCTGCTCCTGTATTATATCTAATAAGGCCTGAATTTTATCATTACTTAAGGGCCACTGTTCTATCCACACTGGTGTATCAGTTTTCCATTGGATAGGAACAGGTGAAAGTTTGGAGGCCTTCAACACAGCCTGCTTAAAAACCCAGTACTCATTTTAACCCCTAATTCTGTAAGCGTCTCTTCCCCACAGATTGTGGGGATTTTCTACTATATAAGGGTAAAAACTCCTGTTTGCCTTCAAAGTCCATCTCATAGGGCAGCACTAACTTCCAGCTGCTATTGATCCTCCTACACCAGACATGTAGGTGTTGCTTTAATCTTGGCCAGTGACTGGGCCAATTGGCACCTCTAATGACCGTCTATCTGCACCAGTGTTTACCAGTCCTTCCAATGGAAGGCCATTTATATAGATCGTGAGCATGGGTCGGTCAGTTTTCAACTCTGTCCAATATATTGCTGGATTTTGTGATCCTGAAATGGAATCTGGGTGACTATCAAAGCTGCTTATTAAGGTTCTGTAGGTAAACCTGATGCTACTATTTCTCCTGGGTGATAAGTCACAATTGTCTGCCTGTATTGGTGACTGGGATATTATCACATTCCCCAGTTTCCCACATCAGTGTGTGGATGGACACTGTTTTGTATGTACTCTCAGGAGGTGAAATGGTCAAGCCTACTGTGCCTGGAGCTGTACAAGGAGGTCATGGTGGAGAACGCCCGAAACCTGCTCTCCCTGGGGCTTCCAGTTCTCAGTGAAGAAGGATCGGAGGTGGAAGAGAATCGGCGATAGCAATGTGTGCAGCCAAGCCAAGAAGCTAGCTAGATCCGCAGCCACACGACCAGCAGCCAGGAGTATGGAATCCAGGCCCAATCTATCCCAGCTTCTCTTCCTGTTCCTCTCTCTGCCTCCACCCACCAAAATCATCATTTCCTGTACAACACATCAGGACTTGCACAGAGAGTGGGCGGGGGCCATTCTTTATCCAATCATGTATATTAATAGAGTATAGTCCAATTAGTATTTAGCCTCATATACTTGGGCCCTCAGTGCATCAACTCAATCCTCAGCCCATTACATAAAATGAGAAGGGCAAGAAAAGACAAGAAGGAGGAAGAAAGAGGGGAAGGAAGCTGTAGAAGGAGAAGGGAGAGAAAAGCATGATCACCTTTATTTAACAGGGGAGGAGCAGTAATTTTTTTTTTTTTTAATAGCCTTTTATTTACAGGATATATACATGGGTAACTTTACAGGATTAACAATTGCCAAACCTCTTGTTCCAATTTTTCACCTCTTAGCCCCCACCCCTCCCTAGATGGCAGGATGACAGTAGATGTTAAATATTTAAAATATAACTTAGATACATAATAAGTATACATGAAAAACATTATTTTTTACAAAAAATCAGACTCTGAATTATTGTACAATTAGCTTGTGAAGGAAATCAAAAATCGGTAGGCATAAATATAGGGATTAGGGAATTCAATGTTGGTTTTTAGTCATCTCCAGAGTTCTTTTCTGGGCATAGCTAGTTCAGTTCATTACTGCTCCATTAGAAATGATTTGGTTGATCTCGTTGCTGAGGAGGGCCTGATCCATCAGAACTGGTCATCATATAGTATTGTTGTTGAAGTATATAATGATCTCCTGGTCCTACTCATTTCACTCAGCATCAGTTCATGTAAGTCTCTCCAGGCCCTTCTGAAATTATCCTGTTGGTCATTTCTTACAGAACAGTAATATTCCATAATTTCATATACCAAATTTATTCAACCATTCTTCAACTGATGGACATCCATTTCAGTTTCCAATTTTAGCCACTACAAAAGGGCTGCCTACAACATTCTATACAGGTCCCTTTCCCTTCTTTATAATCTCTTTGGGATATAATCCCATAGTAACACTGCTGGATCCAAGGTATCACAGTTTTAACTTTTTGAGATAGTTCAAACTTCTCTCCAGAATGGTTGGATTGTTCACAACTCCACCAACAATGCATCAATGTCCCAGTTTTCCCATCCCCTCCAACAATCATCATTATTTTTTCCTGTCATCTTAGCCAATCTGAACAGGTGTGAGTGGTATCTTAGAGTTGTAATAATTTGCATTTCTCTGATTAATAATTGACTTGGAGCATCTTTTCATATGACTAGAAATAGTTTCAATTTCTTCATCTGAGAATTGTCTGTTCTATCCTTTGACCATTTTCAATTGGAGAATGGCTTGATTTTTATAAATTAAGTTAATTCTCTATATATTTTGGAAATGAGGCCTTTATCAGAACCTTTGACTGTAAAAATATTTTCCCAGTTTATTGCTTCCCTTCTAATCTTGTCTGCATTAGTTTTGTTTGTGCAAAAACTTTTCAGTTTGGTATAATCGAAATTTTGTATTTTGTGATCAGTAATGATCTCTAGTTCTGAGGAGCAGTAATTTCAATAAAAGACTTTCAGTTGCCAGTTATCTCAGAAGCAATCTAATCAATGGCAACCAATCTGAGGAGTTTCTTGTGTTCTCACTGCAAGGTGCCATTGAGCATGATTACCTCTGCTGGAGGTGCCCTTCAGATACCTTCAGAATCTATCTCTATAAAACAGTCAAGTTGATTGGCACCTCCTTGATCAAGTCTCTTCTGTGTAGCAGGTGTGCTCTGGCTTTTCTCTCTCATAGTCAAACTGTTATATCTTTGGGATTCTTGAGGATAAAATTTAATGGAAAGGATATTTTTCTCTTCTGTCATCAGTTCAAACCCTTATTAAGTTCCCCCCATTTTTAGGGACTAATATCAAATATCAATTAGCTTTTTTTTTCTGATGAAATATATATTTTATTTTGTTCTTTAATTGTTTTAGTCATGCCTAACTCTCCATGGCACTATTTGGGATTTTCTTTTTTTCAGTGATATTTTATTTTTTCAAATACATGCAAAGATAGTTTTCAAAATTCACTTTTGCAAAACCTTGTGTTTCAAATTTTTCTTTGCCTCTCCCATCTTCTCTCTCCCCATGACAGTGAGCAATCTGATATAGATTAAAGATATGCAATTCTTCTAAACATATTTCCATATATATCATGCCATGCAAGAAAAATCAAATCAAAAAGGAAAAAGTCATGGGAGGGAAAACAAACAAACAACAATAACAACAAAAAGGTGAAATTCTCTGCTTTGATCCACATTCAATCTCCACTGTTCTCTCTTTGGATACAGATGGCACTTTTCAAGACAAGTCTATTGAAAATGCCTTATCAATTAGCTTTCATAAGAAGATATTTCCCTCAAAGATATAACAAAAATAAATTACAAATATTTTCCCCAAGACATTGAGATACAATTTCCTCTGAGTTGGGAGGAATTAGTCTCATAATTTAGTCTAGTTTCTATATAGAACTGATCATAGAAGATATCTCATTCAGATATGGCATTACTATTGATTCACCAGTCTTTCTGTTGGACTATAATCCTGAAAGTTATCTCTTTAGGGCATCTGTGCTACATTAGCTATAAACCTTGGTCTGGATCCAAAATATATAGAGAATTGACTCAAATTTATAAGAAATCAAGCCATTCTCCAATTGATAAATGGTCAAAGGATATGAACAGACAATTCTCAGAAAAAAAAATTGAAACTATTTTTAGCCATATGAAAAGGTACTCCAAGTCATTATTAATCAGAGAAATACAAATTAAGACAGCACTGAGATACCACTACACACCTGTCAGATTGATTAGAATGACAGGGAAAAATAAGTCAGAATATTGGAGGGGATGTGGGAAAACTGGGACACTGATGCATTGTTGGTGGAGTTGTGAATGGATCCAACCATTCTGGAGAGCGATTTAGAACTAAGCTCAAAAAGTTATCAAACTGTGCATACCTTTTGATCCAGCAGTGTTACTACTGGGCTTATACCCCAAAGAGATCTTAAAGAAGGGAAAGGGACCTGTATGTGCAAGAATTTTTGTGGCAGCCCTCTTTGTAGTGGCCAGAAACTGGAAACTGAGCGGATGCTCATCAACTGGAGAATGGCTAAATAAATTGTGATATATGAATGTTATAGAATAGTATTGTTCTGTAAGAAATAACCAGCAGAATGATTTCAGAAAGGCCTGGAGAGACTTACATGAACTGATGTTGAGTGAAATGAGCAGGACCAGGAGATCATTATATACTTCTACAACAATACTATATGATGATCAATTCTGATGGACTTGGCCATCTTCAACAATGAGATGAACCAAATCCAATAGAGCAGTAATTGTAATGCCAAAGAAACTGAGTAAGACAGAGGTTAGAGACCAATTCAATTGTTTATTAAATAGAGAGAAATACTGGGACCAAATGGTCTTTATGTTATAGACATTCCTTCTTACTGTTAGACAGGATAAAGGTTTATCCATTTTAGATGTCATTAGAATATCAGTAACCTTCCTCCATTGTGTCATCTTAGGGGCCTCCCCCACCCTTAGGTTATCCCCACCTAGGTACCTCTCCCATTATGCCATTGTTCTTATTATACTATAAAAAAGCTCCATTTGGTCCCAGTATTTCTCTCTATTTAATAAACAATTGAATTGGTCTCTAACCTCTGTCTTACTCAGTTTCTTTGGCATTTCAACCTTCATCTCAACCATTTAAGAGGGAATGATTATAGCCTGGGGTTTTGGGGCAGAGCAACTGAGGTAGACCTTTATCTCATCAAACATTAAGAGGGAAAGGTTATAACCTGAGGTAGAATAACTAAATAGGACAATTGGAGAAACTGGGTCACAACATTAAAAGGGAACTTTGGCACAACATAATGAATTGAACCAGCTACACCCAGTGAAAGAACCCTGGGAGATGACTATTAATCACTACATAGAATTCCCAATCCCTCTATTTTTGTCCGCCTGCATTTTTTATTTCCTTCACAGGTTAATTGTATCCTATTTCAAAGTCCAATTCTTTTTATACAGCAAAATAACTGTATGGACATGTATACATATATTGTATTTAACTTATACTTTAACATATTTAATATGTATTGGTCAACCTGCCATCTGGGGGAGGCAGTGGGGGAAAGGAGGGGAAAAATTGGAACAAAAGGTTTTGCAATTGTCAATGCTGCAAAATTACCCATGCATATATCTTGTAAATAAGAAGCTATTAAAAAAAAAAAAAAAAAAGTCTGGGAGATAGGTGTTATTACTACCCCCAGTTTATAGTCAAGGAAAGTAAGAGAGATTGAGGTTTTTTTTTTTTTTTTTTTTTTTTTTAGCTAACTTTTATATGGCATTTACTATT
The DNA here is from genome assembly GCF_902635505.1 of Sarcophilus harrisii. Lineage (NCBI taxonomy): Eukaryota > Metazoa > Chordata > Mammalia > Dasyuromorphia > Dasyuridae > Sarcophilus > Sarcophilus harrisii. The sequence continues at coordinate 290,984,859 of NC_045426.1, read as the reverse complement.
TGTGGGAAGCTACAAATTCTACAGGGCAAATGTGAGGGAGTGTCTTACAGACATAGGGTATTAACTGTATTCTTAGGTGACCCAGAATCTGATTTCATTTTTTTCTAGTCTTTAATTCCCCAGGATTGAAAAGATGAAACCTCCCAGAGTTTCCATGATTAAAAATATTTTTAGGCCATACAATTTTTTGAAAATCTTTATTCTGGGATAATATGGAGAACAATGAGAGTGACTTTCCTAAGGGCCACATAGGTAAAATAGTGGCTAAGCTAAGACTAGAATACATTATTTCCTGGATACCAATCAGTGTTATTGCTAATAAATTCAATTGCTATCTCCTAGGTTAAAGGGTGTCCATCCTAGTATTATGGATACAATGATTACTTAAACCACAGTTTTTCCACCTGCCTTGCATCTACCCTGCACCTTCCACTATCCCCTGTATCAACTATATATTTCTCTCCACACTTTACTTTATTCTGCAAACACTGATACCAATTGCCTGAACTTTCCACTTATACAAAGTATGAGGCAATTTCAGAGTAGAAAGTGTGTGCATGCTTATCAACACATGGGCCCCCTCTGGGGCTAGAAGATAGACCAACTAGCAAGGATAGAATCAACATCTGTGTGTGCTGAGCAAATCAAAATGGCCAAAGAGAGCACTATGGCACTGGATTCATTTAGTGTCAAGGCATAAACAAATGAGAAAGATTTCTCACAGTACTACATGAATGGAAACTTAGAGGCCCCAGTTTCTCTTGTGTAGTCTTCTGCTGAACATTTGTCTGTTCTGACTCAGGGAGAGACAATTGTTCAAAAGGGAGATCTCTGGACAGCCTGGCTACACTGACAAATTTTCCTAGGAAAATTTCCATAGGCATTCTAGGTCCAGAAACAAATAGCTTAGAGGAATGTTCTTTGTGCTGAATAAAGAATCTAGCTGTGGCCAACAGCCCAAGCCAAACCCAAGGAATTCCAAAACACACAGCAGTTTTTTGAATTGAAAGTCATTTGTCTGCCCACAATGCTAATTGTTTCACCTCAGCAACTTGGTATATGTTGTACTAAAGGAAGTAGACTTGAGGTTTCAATAGCTTGTTTGTTAAACCCAACTGCCTCCCAGTTCTTTTTCTATGGAGATCAGAGTTAGAAAGGATGGCAGCTGGGGAGACAACTAAAGTAAACATTGCCTCTATCTCTCTTTATCTTAAATTGCTTCCTCTTCCCTAGCAGCATTTTATTTTCTGATGCTAAATCTGTGTGATCTGCAGTTTTATTTTCCTGGAATGGAACCCTCTGTCCTTATGATTAGTAGACATCAACATACTATATTTTAAACAAATGGCATAGGGGCAGCTAGGTGGCACAGTGGATAGAGCACCAGCCCCTGAAGTCAGGAGTGATGAATTGCAAGAATTGAGGACAAGAGATCCCCTCTGGTCCTTGTTGCAGATTCTTTGCTTAAGAATTAACAAACCCAAAGTTTGTGGCAAAAGAGATCTTATTTACACTAAAAAGATAGCTTTCTTAGTGGGCAAAGAATCCTGTTAGGATAATTTTGTGAAATGTCTGGCCGTACAGTGCTAGAAATATTGGGGTTTCTTTTGGCTCCAAACTAGGGCCAATTTCCAGATGAATGAGGGACTAATCTCCAGTTCAATAGAGGGCTTTGGCTATGCCTCAGGCAGAGATTTCGAATTGAATGAGATTACTTATCTGGGTATTCTGCACAGGAGGGTGGGCCCCTCCCAGAGGCTGGGAGGGTTTTGAGACTCAAGACCACCCTTCCCCCCATAGTTTATATCAAGGGCCCCCCAAAGATTAAAGGGGACACAATTTACATCATTTCCCCCCTTAAGCACATTTAAGCTCATACTCAGACTGCCTCTCCTGTAAATCCTGGGGATATGCTATACTTGAAATCTTGGAAGCTTCAAAGTGCTGACCCTCTAGGTGTAAAGTGGAAAGACCCATACAAGGTAATTTTGACTACTCCAATTCAAACTGGAAGGGTCCCCCAACTGGATTTATATTTCTAGGATTAAAAATGCTGCTTCTGTTACCACTCCTTCAGATATCTCAGAATATTCCTGTGAACCCATAGAGGACCTGAAGTTTTTCTTCTGCAAGACCCCTAAAAAAATTCTGGAGAAAGAAGGGTGAAATTGTCTTTTTCTCATTATAATCTCCTTCCTTCCTTTCTTACCATGAGAACTTTACTCCTAATATTCTCTCTCTTCAGCTTTCTTGGCTCTGTGAGCCCTCCCTAGTGGGGAGATAACTTCCTAGTCAGACTAGGAAACTCTGCGGGTAATGGGGACATTCAGGATTGTTGAGTATCCAATCAGTACCCCCAATGTGGCCCAGAGAATGGACCTTTACAAAGGTCCCATTCCCAAATGTTGCCATCTCCACCCTGTACTAGCTACTCCCCAAGAGAACTACTCTGATCAGATTATCCCTATTTTCTTTCCCAGCACACCTACATATTACCACACCCATAACAGTAGTTGTTGTGCCCCATAATGGCCTTGTTTATATCCCTGATGTGAGGATGCTGATTTATATCACCCATACTGTTAGTGAAAGTGAGTGTGACTCCTCTCAAGTCTGTCACAATTTCACCTCAGCAAACTATACCAGCTGCACAGGTAGGTCAAGGGCTAGATATACCTATGACTATGGACCACCCTGAAAAATAACTGTAGGGTATCCATTCCAAGATTATCCTGGCAAACTCACTCATCATGCTTCTATACCATTTTCTTTGAAACTTCTTCATAACCTTCTGAAAACTAACATTCGATTGATAGAATGTTATGTTAACTACAATCATCCTTGGGGACAAGCAATCAGAAAACTGCTACAAAACTTGACCTTCGGTACCATCTATGTGCCTAAGGCAGTGGTTCTCAAACTTTTGTTTTCAATATCTTTATCCTATTAAAAATTATTGAGGATCTCTCCAAAGAATTTTTGTTTATCGGGATTATATTTATAGACATTTACCATATTGGAAATAAAAACTATTTTTGAATTTGTAGACCCTCTAAAAGGGTTTTAGAGATCCCCAGGATTCTCTAGACCATACTTTGAGAATCACTGGCCTAAGGGATATGCTATTCTCTGTAAAGTAAGTTCTCCATTCTATTTCAATATTTCTGAGGGACCTGTTTTCTTTTTTTTTTTTCATAATTATAATTTTTATTGACAGAACCCATGCCTGGGAAATTTTTTACATTATCCCTTGCACTCACTTCTGTTCCGACTTTTCTCTTCCCTCCTTCCACTCCCTCCCCCAGATGGCAAGCAGTCCTATACATGTTAAATATGTCACAGTATATCCTAGATACAATATATGTGTGCAGAACCGAACAGTTCTCTTGTTGCACAGGAAGAATTGGATTCAGAAGGTAAAAATAACCCGGGAAGAAAAACAAAAATGCAAACAGTTTATATTCATTTCCCAATGTTCTTTCTCTGGGTGTAGCTGCTTCTGTCCATCATTGATCAATTGAAATTGAATTAGATCTTCTCTTTGTCAAAGAAATCCACTTCCCTCAGAATACATCCTCATACAATATCGTTGAAGTATGCAATGATCTCCTGGTTCTGCTCATTTCACTCAGCATCAGTTCATGTAAGTCTCTCCAAGCCTCTCTGAAATCATCCTGCTGGTCGTTTCTTAGAGAACAATAATATTCCCTAACATTCATATACCACAATTTACCCAACCATTCTCCAATTGATGGGCATCCATTCATTTTCCAGTTTCTAGCCACTACAAACAGGGCTGCCATAAACATTTTGGCACATACATCTGAGGGACCTGTTAAGAGGCATGCCTCTGATTGGAACTCTCCCCAGCCCATAATTCTCTCTACCAGATACTTAACCTGTTCTAAGCACTATGGGTCTTGTAACCTAGGTTACCTAAGTGCTCCTTTCACTGTATATAATGCTACTGCTTCAAACACTGCCCCCATCCCTTCAAGGAGACAAAGACAGGGATTTTGGGAAAATGTTCTTTGGTATTTAAAGAAAGGCACAGCAATGCTTGGTTCCCTAGTGGGGATACTTAGATGAAAACATCCTCTCCAACTTGACTGCCACAGTCAACCAGCTAGGCAATGAAATAGCACATTTTCTCCAGGAGATCCAAGAATCTTTGGACTCTCTTGCTAACATGGTTTTAGATAACCGAATGGCCTTGGATTATCTCCTTGCCTCAAGTGGAGGTGTTTGTGTCCTGGTCAATTCGTCCTGTTGTATATACATCAACAACTCAAGGAAGGTTGAGCTTTGTATTGAGAGAATCTTAAAGAAAGTTGGCCTCACACACCCCCAGTCTTCCTCTGGTTGAGGTTCCTGGTTATGGTCACTAATCCCTATATTAACTCCACTTCTAATTAATAATTAGAATTTTATACTTATATTTGGCCCTTGCAATTTTAATCTGTTTGTAAGATTTTTTTCCTTTAGCCTCCAAGTGAACTTATAACTCCTCTCAGCCTGAAGATCATGGGACACTCCACATTCCCTAGATACTGCTGCTGCTATATTCAGATCTCAAACTTCCCCTCCTGTCCTGAACCCCATTGAACAGAAGGACAACTCTACAACACTTATCAACTTGAAGCAGCTACAGAAAATGACACCTTTGAACCTTTGCACCACCCTTCCCAGGCAACTCCCAAGATAAGTAATTTCATTCAATTGAAAATCTCAGCCTGGGGCATAGTCACTCAAACTGCTTCCCAGCTCCAGGCCAAGACTAACCCAATATAACCAAGGTTTTGTCAACTCTTCTTTGCTAAATGCCTTTCTGGACTTAGCCCACTGATGAAGATATTTTCTTCTCAGTGTAAACCCATCTTTGCTAATTCCTAATCAGGAGTTTGTGCACTAAGAAAACTATCTTCTTAGCATACCGTTTTCTTAGCATAAATAAACCCAGTCTTTGTCACAAACCTTGTGCCTATATTTATTGGGGTTTGCAAATTCTTTTGCAACTGGCCAAGAGGATTCTATTGCTATTAGGGGATCTCTTACCCTCAATTCTCACACTTCATCAGGAGTACCTAAGTTCAAATTTGACACTTCCTAGATTGTGACCCTAAGCAAATCACTTAACCCCAATTGTCTTGTTATACCACAGTTCTCTTTTATTGTGACTCAGTTACCCTAATTATATACCATACATAGTTATTTACATTTTCTCTCCTGATGCAAGTTCCTTGAGGGCAGGACTGTTTTGTACCTTTCTTTAATAGCCTCATTGCTTGGCATAGAGCCTGAAATAGAGGAGGTGCTTAATAAATGTACATTCACTGACTGGAGGCAGGAATTATATTTTTCATCCTTTTGTAATGTCCCTATCTCTATATAATACTTGCTTTTTATATCATTTTTTAATATCTGATGAAAGAAATTATAGTAAATTGTTTTTCTGCTGATGAACAGAAAGATTGGTAATAGAACAAATCCATGTATATATGTATAATGTACATATGTACATAGTGCTTATTTATAGTTATGTATATTAATATGTACATGATATTTACATGTGGATATGATGGGGGGAATCCTGAAACTTTCCTGACTTTGGAAAGGGAGAAACTTTCCTTGAACTCTTGAGAAACTCTCCTTTGGGAGAGCCCCACCTCAGGGAATCAAGACAAAGTGGTTTCATTCTGTTATGTTGGTAGGACTAGCTGTACCCTCTATTGAGTTGAGTCCAAGACCACTCCTACTTAGCCTGAACTTAAGTGGTCTTATTACCTGGAGATATGGACCTGATATCTCTATTGAGTTGAAAACTGATTCAGGATCACTCCCAGTAAGTGGTCTCATTCAACCAGAAATCTAGGCCTGGAAGCAGTGACAACATTGAAGGAATCTCATTCAATTGAAACCTCAGTCTCAGATTTTCTTATAAAAATACAATTTTAAACTCATAATTTGCAGAAGGCCTGAAGTAGGAATCATGCCATGCCAAAGGGACCTCTCTCCCCTTGGCACAGCTGCCTACCAGGACCCCTGCCCAATGTGAAGAGACATTCTCTTCTCAGTGATAAACATTTTTGTTATCTTTCTGCCAGGATTTCTTTGCTAGGACCTGTATCTCTCTGCTAGGACTTTGTCACTTGGAAGTCAGTCTTCCTAGCAAAAGCTGGCTTCTGTAGTATCAATAATAAACTGCCTTTTGCCTGTCTAATATTTCAGATTTGTGAATTCTTTCATGTTGGACCTGTGCTGACCAAAGAGGGGTTCCCCCAACTCTCTGCACTGCCACTAACCTCATCAGATACATGTGAATTCCAGGCATGAGAAATGGTTACTGAAAAGGCATTAGAATGGAAATTTATTAGCTGTGTGACACTGTACAAGTTAGTATCTATACCATATCCACATGTAAATATTATATGTACATTTATATGTATGCTCAGAGAAAATAGACTCTTTTTTCAGTATAATATTAACTGAGGTCTTCAGGGAAAGAGGTGGGGGCAGCAAATGATTTGCCTTGTTTGAGAGTTTGGAATAGTCACCTTAAAGAGAGAAAGAATCAACTAGGGAGGAATAAAATAACTATCCTGTTGCAGATCAGAGAATCAAACATTTATTAAAGACAAGAGGGTATGATCAAGGATAAATGAAGAGAGGTTGGCTTTGCTGGAAAGTAAACCACCTCATCTTTGGAAACTGGAGTAAAGTAGGAGAGAATTTAGGATGATGTTAAGGAGTTATGTAATGTGGAGAAGAGAGATCTTAGAGACTATTTCCAACTTTGAGATTCTGTAATTAATGAAAGTGAAGTGAATTCATTTTATCTTTTTGGTGAGGTGTGAAAAATGAGGGTGAGAAATCCCCTGGTTGGTGCTGCAGGTTATTGGGAAAGAATTCACAATCCCAATTCAGTGAGATTTGTGGCAAAAATGGATTTATTACACCGAGAAATAACTTTCTCAGTGGGCTAAATCCTGAAAGGAATTTTAGCAAAGATGGGTTTACACTGAGAAGAAACAACTTTTCAGTGGGCCAAATCCTGTTAAAATTTTTACCAAAGGTTTGGGGTTCAGCCTTTGATTATATTGGGGTTTTGTGGCCCAAGGTTAGGGATTGATCTCCAGATGAATTTGAGAGACTAATTTTCAATTCAATAAAGAATGGTGATTATGCCTCAAGTCAAGATTTCCAATTGAATTATAGGTGGAGATCACCATCTGGGAGTTTCCCCTATGAAAAGGAGGATGGGGCCTCTCCCAGAGGCCAGGAGGAGTTGAGATTTTTAGGGTTTCTCTAACCCAGGTCGACTACCCCCTACCCCAAAGATCAGGGGGACACAGTTTACATCATTTTTACATTTTATTCAAGGACCACATGGTAGAAAATGAAGATATATAGTACCTTGGAAGTGTTGAAATATCTCTTTGACACTTGATTTGCAATCTCTGGCTAGTGAAATATTATTAACTCCTGAATTGCATGCCCTTTTCTTCTGCAATATGATATAATAGAAGAGATCAAAGGCTTTCAAACAAAAGTGAAATCAATGTATGCATGATTTATTATCTAAACCAACAATTAAAAACTAAAACATCAGTGAATATAGTGATATTTTTTGGCTACTGAGTATAACTACTGAACCTGCACTAATTTAATCAAGCAACTCATAGTAGATGATAGTAATATCTTGAAAGCGATGAAATAACATTTTGATTTCTGTTTTTTTGTTTGTTTGTTTGTTTGTTTTTTGGATAAATGAGTTTATTTCCTGTGGAATATTTTTTGTGGTCTTTTGATAGCATTTGGTGTGAAGGAGTTAAGTTGGTGATTGTACTCTAAGGTTTACCCTTATCCTTAGGAGAGGCAGGTAGCTGGTGTAGTTTAGAGTGATGGAATCAGGAAAACCTGAATTCAAATCCAGTCTCAGACATTTAGTAGTGGTGTGATCTGAATAAGTCATTTAAGCTCTGATTGTCTCTGTTTTTTTCAAGTATAAAATGTATATAATATTAGAACCTATTTCTCAGGGTTCTTGTGAAGATTAAATGAAATAATATTTGCAAGAGAGCTTAGCTTAGCACAGTGCCTAACAAATAATTGTTGTTATCTAAGTATTCATTCCCTTTTCTCTCCCCTCTCACCCTTAAGAATGATCCAGGAAGTAAATTTGCTTCTGAGCGAGTTCTGTATTTCTAGACCAGGAATGTTTGAAGTGTAGACATAATTCCTTTATTCCAATATCCTTTTCAAAAGTTGGGGAAAAGAATTTTTAGCCAGTCTGCCCTTTCCCTTAGCTAAAATTTTCACAATGACATGGCTTTCCACGCTATAGAGGTGAGATGGGTTCTACACCATATTTTTACATGGGACCCAAGAACAGCATCTATACATTTAGATAATTTATTTTGACATGTACAGCCCTATTTTACATATGCATACTACCTTATATTATACATTCTAATCCTGAATCTGAGTTAGGCTTGACTCAGAAAACTGTTCTGTGATATATCACGTTGATGGGGAGGAACCCTGATACTGTCCTTCCTGACTTGGGGCCGGGAGGGGGAAGAGATATAAAGTGAAGTGCTTGAGCAACTCCTGGAAGGGGAGGAATGCTCCTTGAACTCTTACTTCTGAGAAAGACCCGCCCCAGGGAATCAAGATAAAGTGGTTTCATTCTGTTATGTTGGTGGGACTGGTTGAGTCCAGGACCACTCCTTCTTAGCTTGAACTTAAGTGGTCTCATTTAGCTGGTGATCTAGATTTCTACTGACCTCTATGGATCTGAAAATTGTCTCAGAATCACTGGAGTAAGCTGTCCCATTCTATTGGAAATCTAGGTCTGGGAGCAGTAAACTCATTCAGTTGGAAAATTTCTATTCACTTTGAAGATCTTGGCTTGAGCTTCCCTCAACCTCCAGCCTCCAGCTCCCAGCCAAGATAAAGTGAGTATCTGCTTGCTCAATTCTTTGCAGAGGGCCAAAAGCAGGAACATGCCATGCCAAGGACTCACTCTCTCTCTCTCTTTCTCTTGGCATAGCTGCCTGTGAGGACACCTTACCTAATGTCTTCTCAGTAGACATTCTTCTCTTTTCAGCATTAACCCCTCTTTATCTTTCTGCCAGGATTTCTCTATACCCCTTGCTTATCTCTGCCAAGATTTCTCTGCTAGGAATTTTATCTCTCTCTGTCGAGACCTTACCACTGAGGAAGTCAGGCTGACTTCTCAATGCCAACAATAAACTTTTTTTGCCATTCTAACTTTCTGGGTTCGTGAATTCCTTCATGAAGAACCTCTGCACCAACCAAAACGAGTTTCCACAACTCTTTGCCCTGCACCAAACCTCATCAGTCTCATCTTATAAGACATTTGATTCTGAAACAGAGGATTTGGGTTCAAATTCTGGATCATTTGCTTACTACTACTTGTAAAACTTGAAGTAAGCCTTTTTGGGCTTCCATTTCTTTTTTGTTTAAAACAAAAGGGTTGAAAGGGATGCTATCTAAGCTCCCTTCCACCCTGTGATTCTTTAAGACTCTCTGGTCTTAAAAGAACTTTTGACCTTCCCTCCCCACCCCTAATCTCTGCTCATTCATCTTAGAAACCAAAACCTTAGATTTCTTCACTTTTCCCTTACCTAAGGAGGAAGTAACAAGGAAATATGCTAACATTGCAGAATCACTAACGCCCAACAACGGAAACAGAGCTGGCTCTGATGACATTTTAGAGTAGGGGCATGTTAAGGCAAGGAGGAACAAAACTTTTTTTTCTCTAGCACAGTCATGCAGGAAACAGCTCAGTTGCAAATAAGGATAGTAGAACACATAGTTCACTGAGAGGCTGGCCCTGACGTAAAAACACTTTGGGAACAACTCATCAGATCAATTTCCTTCCTTTGTTATGCTATAGCATCTCACTGCGGTTCAGTGATAAGTTATGATTCAGTTTTTCTTTACTTCATGCTTCCTCTGATTCAAAAACATATGTTCCCATTCTTATATATACACAAATGTGGTAAATATAAGTCATCTTTCATAAATTTCCACATGAATTTGAGGATTCATTCTGATGTAATAGTACTCTGTCCCCTGATCTTTGTGGAGGGTGGGCCACCTGGCCTGGGAAAATTCCTAAAAATGATTCCCACCTGAATCTCCTGGCTCTGAGAAAACTATCTGGTTCCCACCCAAAACTCCCACCTCCAACTGATCTAGGAATCTCTTTGGTCGGGGAAATAATCATTACCCTTATTGAGTTGGAAATTAACCCCTAATCCCTCCCTAGCCCCAAACCATACATAGAAAGTTAAATAAAAAAACAAGACTCTGTAACTAATCAGGAAGCAGCCACTGAAAACTGGGCCTGTGAATTCTTTTGCAAAACCTATGACACTGGCCTCGGGACCCCCATCGCTGCTGGAGTATCCTCACCCCTCAATTCTGCCTGGGACTTAAAGACAATCTGATACATATTCAGGATAGATTACTTCCTTTCTTCCATGTTCCATAGTTTCCCATAAGCTTCATAAGGCCAAATCATAAAGATATCACTTTTTCCTTGTCTAGATAGATATATTGAATTATTTTTTAACCTCGAAAATATTTCTTGTTTCCATTCTTTATAAAACAATAAAGCTTCATTGTACTGAAATAATTTTGTTTCCCTAAAAGCATTTTTATTAAGGGGAAATGGATGGAAGAGGAATAAATCACAAAATTCTAAAACATTCATAATGCTTAACTGGGGTAGTTATTTTCTATCTCATAGAAGACATTTGTCTTTGCAGAAAGTACTGAATATGGGTTATCTAGGTGAAGAATTGGGTCAGCACTTCTTTTCAAGAGCTACTTCAGCTGAGAAGGAAAATATAATGTCACACAAATATGTTTCTCTGTTCTACTCCTATTTCAGATAAAGCAAGAATTTCAGGGTGCTCTATCTCACACCAGAATCTGAGTCAAGCCTGGTAATAGACTGCCACACAGCTGTTGACTCTATGAACATAAAAGCACCCTCTGCAATTTCTGACAGTAGAGCATCACAGCGCGCATTTAGGGTTAGGGTCCTGATCTTTAAGGATCTCAGATGATAACATACTTTGGTCCTGAGCCAGTGACCAAAGCCTCACTTACTGAGTAAGGCAGAAAAAGCTGATCAAAATTAATGGGGATGAGTTGCCCACAGTTTCAAGGCAGGTATATTTTTTAAAAAAATTATTGCAGTGTTTTATTTTTACATTATATACATTTACAGATCACTCCCACTTTATGAGACATGTCTTCTAAACACAAAATACAGGATTTAAATGAGTTTTATAGTTAAACAAACTGTAAAATCAGTGACTTTCCCTGAATTGTATATGTACATTCAGCATTTCACACCTGTAGCTCTTTCCAACACTCTCTTTTTTAATTAACATTTATTTTCTCTTCCTCTCATTTCCCATCCAATTGGGAAAAAAAGAAATTTCTTGCAACAAATGTATATATTCAAGCAAAACAAATTCTCTCAAAGGTCATATACAAAAATAAATTTGTCTCATACTACATCCTAAATTCGTTATCACTTTGTAAGACATTGCATGTTTCATCATTGATCCTCTACAAACTTGAATGGCTATTTTATTGATGATAGTTTCAAGTGCTATGGTCTTGCTAGGCATTCACACTATAATAATAATAATTTATGTAGTTCTTTGTCAGTTAGGTAACACAGTGGATAGAGTGGCAGGCCCAGAATCAAGATTAATCTTTATGAGTTCATGTACTTTATTTGTGAACTCGTACTTAAATGTAAGTCACTTAACACCGTTTGAGTTAAGTTTCCTCATCTAGAAAATAAGTTAGGGAAGAAAATGGCAAACTACTCTAGTATTTATGCCAAGACCCCAAATGGGGTCACAAAAAAATCACACATGATTCTGTAATGCCGAATAAACTGAGCAAGACAGAGGTTAGAGAGCAATTCAATAGTTTATTAAATGGAGAGAGATACTGGGACCAGATGGATCTTGGTCCCAGGGCTGGACAAGACTATCATCTCAAAGAATCCAGCCCTGAGTATTGGGACAGCAAGCTTTTTTTATAGGATAACAAGAACAGTGACATAATAGGGGAGGTACCTATGGGGATAACCTAATGGTGAGGGAGGCCCCTAGGATGACACAATGGAGGGAGGTTACTGATATTCTAATGACATCTAAAATGGATAAACCTTTATCCTGTCAAACATTTAAAAAGGAATGTCTATAACCTAAAGATATAAAACCTTCAAATCATCAACCATTTAAGAGGGAATGATTATAGCCTGGGGTTTTGGGGCAGAGCAACTGAGGTAGACCTTTATCTCATCAAACATTAAGAGGGAAAGGTTATAACCTGAGGCAAAATAACTAAATAGGACAATTAGAGAAACTGGGTCACGACATTAAGCTTTGGTACAACAAATGAAAACAAAACAACAACCACAATCACCACAACTACCATCACTACCATCTCAATCTTCTCTGATTTGTAAAGTATTTTACAAATATTATCTCATTTTGTCTACACAAAAGTCCTGTAAGGTAGATGTTATTATTATCCCTATTTTATAGAGAGAAGTCAAGTGATTTCTCCAGAATCACACTGGTAAGTGCCTAAGGCCATATTTGAATTTAAGACTTCTTGATCCCATGTTTATGCTCTACCCACTGTGTCACTGAGCTGTCATCATCATTATCTTCATTATCATCACAAAACCTCTCAATTCCTCAAGCCAACTTCTTAAGACAGTAAGTAAGGTTCTGACCATAGGCCAAATATTCTCCATGTTTTTTTAATTCTATTGCTACTGTCCTGACCCAGTTTCTTCATTGTCCTATTTAGTTACTCTGCCTCAGGTTATAACCTTTCCCTCTTGATGTTGATGAGATAAAGGTTTTATATCTTTAGGCTATAATCATTCCTTCTTAATGTTTGACAGGATAAAGGTCTATCAATTTTAGACATCATTAGAATATCAGTAACTTCTCCAGGACCTCCCTCCATTGTGTCATCTTAGGTACGTCCCCCCATTAGGTTATCCCCATCCAGGTACCTCCCCCATTATATCATTGTTCTCGTTATGCTATAAAAGTCTTGTATCTGATATTCACTGTTGGATACTTCGAGATGAGAGTCTGATCCAGTCAATTGATTTACTCTCCAATAAATTAAATTAAATCAGATTGTTCTCTAATTGCTATCCTGCCTCAGTTTCTCCAGCATTACAAAATCTCTGTTCTATGATTCTACTGTATATTTATTTCTGCTATATTCTATTGCCTCTTACTCAGAAGGCAATTGAGCATTTTTCCACTCACCTGTGGGGTCTCCTGTAGCACTTCTGAAAAGGGGCAAAGTGAGAGAAACCAACAGCTGTCTGCTGCTTGTTTGAAACCGAGCTAAATGCTCTGGAGTCCTAGGCATTAATTCAGCCTGCTTTTTGGATCATCTAGGTAGTGCAGTGGTCAGGACTCTGGAATTTGAATTAAGAATACATGAGTTTGAATTTTACTTCAAAAACTACTTGTGTGGTCTTAGGCAAATCACTCAAAACCTTTCAGCCTCATGCATGTCTTTATTTGTAAAATGGATATATTAAAAACACCTTTCTCACAAAGTTGTTGTGAGGATCAAATGAGAAGACATATGTAGAGCATTTTTCAAACTTGAAAGTTCTATATAAATGCTAACTTATTGTAGTTATTGTTAGCAGCAGCAGCATTACTATTAGATAGGCAAATTGACTCTCAGCATGAAAATCTGAAAGTGATTCCCAGAAAGGGAAAATACTGATACCAATACAGGTCAGGAACTTCTTGTAATGTCGGAGAAACTGAGCAAGACAGAGATTAGAGACCAATTCAATAGTTTATTAAATAGAGAGATATACTGGGACCAAATGGATCTTAGTCCCAGGGCTGAAGGAGACTCAAAGAGTCCAGCCCTTAAGTATTAGAGGGCAAGCTTTTTATAGGATAACAAGAACAATCACATAATGGGGGAGGTACCTGGATGGAGATAACCTAATGGGGGGAGGCACCCAGGATGACACAGTGGAGGGAGGTACTGGAGAGGTTACTGATCGACTAATGACATCTAAAATGGATAAACCTTTATCCTGTCAAACATTAAGAAGGAATGTCTATAACCTAAAGATATAAAACCTTCAGATCATCAACCATTTAAGAGGGAATGATTATAGCCTGGGGTTTTGGGGCAGAGCAACTGAGATAGACCATTATCTCATCAAACATTAAGAGGAAAAGGTTATATAACCTGAGGCAGAATAACTAAATAGGACAATGGGGAAACTAAGTCAGGACATCAAAAGGGAACTTTGGCATAACATTCTCAGTAATTAAATCATCAAGATTTCTCCAAAGCATCAAGGCATTGAGTAATTTGAGGTCATATTTCTTTTCATTATTCCAGATAAAAAATAAATTCTAAAAGAGCAGCAAAAATATCATTCTATGCTTACTAGTTTTCAGTAAAGTACTATCTATACATTAATTGTTTGAGGAACTTTTTTTATTGGATTAATGTGAGGCATACTGACAGGTGTCAGATAGACGATGTTGAGCTGGGAATTGAACAAAAAGAAGAGCTTGAAAAGGACTGAAGTTGGAAAACTTTATTGTTGCCACAAATGCTCATTTATTTAGCACTCCAATTCCCCTAGTGCTTCTATGTGTCTGAGACTCATGGAATATCATGAATTTGGGAGAAACAAAATTATAAAATGACCTAAAGGGCGATGGACAGATGTTGGGGTCCTCAGCTAGTGCAGACCTGCTGACACCAGCTGGTGTCTGAGCACTTACCCAATTATCGTCACCTCTATGACCTTCAGAAGACGGAAGTCTCCAGCTACAACAGAGCAGTCTGACACCATTTATGCAGTTAGAGAAGCTTTATTGCTTAGTTACATCATTTGGTCTCTCCTTCTGCTTCCCTGCTTCCTTGCTTCCTTGCTTCCCTGCTTCCTCTCTCTCCCTTTGCTGTCCTGTACTTATATCCCTCTCATCTCCCTTGCCAATGTGCCCTAGCAACAAGTATGTGTTTAGTTTGTGTATCCAGGAGCCCAACTCCTGAGATGGTGGGGGCGATCTCAGTTTGGTGCGTGTTCGATCTCTGTCGTGGTGTGTCTACAGGGTATGCCCCGGACCTGTAGCTCCCAAGAGTGAGCTAACTAAGATCAACCAGCCAAAGGCCACAAGAGTCAAGTTTGCACAAGACTTATCTTTGCATAGACTTGTTGCCTATGCAAATAGGGCATTGTGTGCAAGGTACATGATGAAGAGTCTTAAGATTAATGCAGACTCTTGTTATTCTGTTCCCTAGCATTCTTGTTGCTAGGTTCCCTAATAGACAGCATATGGGAAATGGAAGCATAGTACAAAATCTTACCAATAAAACTTACAGTTAAGAAATTTCATAAAAACATTTTATATATATATATATATATATATATATATATATATATATATATCCATTATTTTGTCCAATATCATTATTATGACATTATGACCAGAAATAGCATGATGTAGCTAATAGAAATCTAGCCTTAGTCAAGAGAACCTGGACTCAAATTGTATTGGTTATGTGACCCAGATACTCTAAGTTGAAGATAAGTGGTGACTTTTAATAGGAATTTGTCTACTTGGACATTCTCAATTTTCATGAAATTACAGGACTTCCCTTTGACCCACTGATATCTCAATCAGCCTTTTATCTACAGGAGATTTGAGACAAAAGGAAAGGTGCTACATACTAAGAAATGTTCATAGAAGTATTTTTTGTAGCAGCAAAGAATTAGAACCTAAGGTGGGGTGCACATCATTTGGAGAGTGATTAAAAATTTATGGTATACGAATCAATACAATATTGTGGAAAAAGAAATGACAAATGGTACGATTTTAGACTTGTTGAGGAAGATTTTTATGAATTGAAATAGAATGAAGTGAGCTAAATCAGGAAATAATTATAGCAACACAAGCAAGAAAAAAAAAAAAAAAAAAAACTTTGAAAGACTTGAGGATTCTGTTTAATGAACTGACCACTCAAGATTCCAGAGGACATACAATAAAGCATGCTACTGATCTCTTCAGAGGTGATAAAAGTCTGTGATAAAGCAAAAAATAACAATTTTAGATGTGGTCCACATAGCAATTTATTTTACTTGATCATACATATTTTCTGTAAGTACTTTCTTTTTTCTTTTATTCATAGTAGGTGGGTTAGAAGAGAAGGGTAGATAGCCAAAAAAAAAAATTAATTAAAAAGAAGTGAAAAAAGGATACATCACTGAGATGTCTTAGAAAGAGATAGACAGAGACAGAGAAAAGAATAAAGGCCAGACTGGCAGGACAGCTTTGAAAGTTACATATTGAATTTGTTACACACACACAAAAGCAAGCTATATATGAAAGGTCTGCAGTTTAATGTACAATTCTCTTTTTCTGCTTATATATATGTGTGTATATATACATAAATATGCATAATATGCATATATATACATATGGAAATATGAATTTAGCATTAAATTCAGAATAAAAATGGGTAAATTTAAAAAAAAAAAAAAAGAAATACATTCCTTATGCTAAAGACCAGAGAAAGAACTTGTCCTGTAGCAAAAATGAGATATGACATTTTTCTTCACTATACATATTTGTAATAGGTTTTGTTTTTTTCTTGTTGGTGGGTGGAATAGGATGTGGGAGGGAGAGAATTCAGAACAGAAAAAAAATAAAATTGAATTTTTTTTTTTTTAAATTGAGATACAAAACTTCTTGGCACTCTCATAGTAAAAAAAAAAATAGAGAATGGTTTTTACTCAGTTGGATCAAAATTGACATTTCTATAATTGCTTTATGGCTGGCATAAGTCAAACATTCAAAGAAAAATCAATTCCAATATGCATAAATCATATAAGCATATAAATCAGGAAGAAAACTATAGACCAATATTTCTAGTTGTCGTCTGGATCACATAACCAAATTGTTGGAAAAATTTTTAAATCAAATATTACCTAAGATACTAACATAATATACAACAAAGATTGCAATAATCTCTGACCACACTTGCATAATTTTCATTTGACCGTTAACCTCGTCTGTAAAAGATTACTATCAGTTCCATTTTACAGATGAAAAAACAGACTCAGAGAGGTTAATCAGTAGTTCATAGGATCATAGGTTTAGAGTTGGAAGAATCTTAAAAAGCACATAATTACAAATAAAAAGACTGAGGTTCATTGAAGTATAATAACTTGCCCAAGGCCATTCAAATCAGATGTGCTGGAACCAGGTTTTAAATGAAAATTTAGTGGAAATCCACTTCAGGTAGATTGTCTATAGAGAGTTCATGGGAAAACATGAACACAAGTTCCACAAAATAAAAAGGACTTGTGGATAAAATCATAGATTCTTCAAAGTAAATAAAAGTGCAGATTTGGAAGGGCCCTTTGAGGCCATCTAGCACCATTGCCCTCATTTTAGAAATGAGGAAATTTAAGTCTAGTAAGGTCTGATTTGAGCTAAAGTCATGCAGCTAGTAAATAATCGTCAGAATTTTCTCAATTTCCTTATCTGTAAATTCAGTGTCGGACTCTATTTCTGTGATTCACTAATTCCAAATTCAATGTTCTTTCCTCTATATTAAATGTTTAAGATAAGAGATAGCATTGTAGCTCCGTGTAATTGAATTCTAGAACATAGTCAAGCCAAAAGACACTCTTGGGTATTTGTACACTACAGTAATTTTCTAGGATGGGATTGTGCCTCCAAGGACTGCCATGGAAAGATTCCTATCATCATATTGGCTAGAGAAGCTGAAGGAGCTCTCCTCTAAGAGGTCACTTTAATCATAGAACTTGTGCTCACTAAGAAATTAAAATGAGTAAGAAAGAACAGGAATAACCTTGGGTTGAACTAACACTAAGTAGCCATTTTGTATGGGAAAGAAATATCAATCATTGTCACTCTGGGAACTGAAAAGGATGGATTTTGTCTGGGATGTGGAGGGAAAGGATTCAAGAAGACACTGTGAATGACTTTGAAAATGAGGAGATTTTCCACAGCTGAAGGAGTCTACTCCATGTGATGAATTAAGTTCCAGAAGTTCACTGCCAGCAAAATCCCAAACAGATGTCCCAAACTTGTGGTGTTGAGGATGTTTACTACAGGGGAATCATTAGACACCTGTGCCAAATAGACCTCGGGCACCACCTTTTAATCAGTACCAGCTGGGCAATGTTATAGCAACTGTACAAACTATATTTAGTTCCCACTTGCTAATTAGGGTGGGAACGTTTCTGAAACTACTAATTATTATTATTATTATTTTTTTATTGTGCTAAATGCTAGGAAAATGTATGGAAATAAAAACAGGCCTCCTGTTATGGCATTTCTGAAGAGACATCAAGCCTGATTGTGAACAACCAAATTATTCTGAGTATTATAAACACTCAAATTGTAAACAACCCATAAAGGATTTACAATTTATTTGAGTGTTTATAGTACTCAGAATAATTTGGTTGTTCACAATTATTATTCAAACAATATTGTTGTTACTGTATACAATATTCTCTTGTTTCTGCTCATTTTACTTTTCATTATTTCATATAATTTTTTCTATATTTTTCTAAAATTAGCCAGTTCATTATTTCTCTTTTTCCATTTCATCAATTCTATTGTTTAAGGAATTGTTTTCTTGAGGATTTTTTTTCCCCTTAGCTCCTATTATTTCTACAGCACAGTAGTATTTTATCACAATTACAAATCACAACTTGTTCAGCCACAGCCCACTTGATGGGCAACCTCCTCAAATTCCAGTTCTTTGTCATTAAAAAAGATAGGTGCTATAAATATTTTAGAATGTATAGATTCTTTTCCTTTTCCCCTGATTAACCTGCAACATAGGACCCATAATCAAAGTATATACACTGTTTTATAATTCTTTGAGCATAATTCCAGCTCACTTTCCAAAAGATTCTGTGACTCTTAAAATACCATAAAAATGTCAATGATATTTAGCCTCTTAAGAGGTAGTCTGGTGTGAGTAGTTGATAGAGTTTTGGGTTTAGGGTCAAGAAGACTCATGTTCAAATCCCTGACTTGGATGGTTAATAGTTGTATGACATTGGGCAGTCATTTAACTCCTCAGTGCTTCTAACAACTGTACTGTCATAGACTTGTTGATCTTCAGTGGGGAAAGATCTCTATTCTAGAAATTACAGATTCAGAATCATTTTTAACCTTCTCCGACCTCTTATTCTACAATTATACAGTTGAACCTTCATATTGCTGCCAGAATGCTTCACATCCATGTGTACTCACTTTTTCATTGAGCAACTTGGACTAGATCAGAGGTTCTTAGCCTTTTCTCATGTCATAGCAGTCTGGTGAAGCTTATCACAATATTACAAAGGAAACCAATTATATTGAAATACAATTATCAACTGTACCCTCCCTCCCAAATTTATGATACAGCACTATAATAACAACTAGTATTTATATAGGTCTTTAAGATTTGCAGCATTCAATATATGTCGGGCAGGTAGCCTGCAATCAGGAAGACTCATCTTTCTGAGTTCAAATCTGACCTCAGACACTCACTAGCTGTGTGACCCTGGGCAAGTCATGTAATTCTGTTTACCTCAGTTTCCTCATCTGTAAAGAGAGCCTGAAAAGAAATGGCAAACCATGCCAGAATTTCTGGCAAGAAAACCCCAAATAGAGTCATGAAGAGTCAGAGATAACTAAACAGAACTGAACTAAAACTTAAGATGTGCAGAACAACTGACAGATATTTCAGCTCTTCCCCTCCCCTCCCCACCAACCCTGGAAAGTATGGACTTTATTATTCCTACTTTATAGATGAGAAAAAATAATATGGAAAAGTCTGATTTGCTCTAGGAAACACAGCTGGGAAGTGTTTGCAGTTGGATTTGAATTTGTCTTTTTTCTAGGCCTATTGTCCTATACATTGAGTTGCTAAGTTACACATACATATATGTAGGTATAATATATATATATATATATATATATATATATATATATATATATATATATATATATATATGTATGGTACTAGACACTCAGGTCCTTTCTTGAGCTGAACTGCCAGTCATTCAAACTTTACCACAACTCCAGTGGGTCAGCTACATTACAACCTTTCTCCTCCTCATCCTGCTGAAAAGTGAGTCTGGCTTGTCTCACACCATCCTCTAATCCAGGGGTCCTCAAACTTTTTAAATAGGGGGCCAGTTCACGGTCCCTCAGACTGTTGGCGGGCCGGACTATAGTAAAAACAAAAACTTTGTTTTGTGGACCTTTAAATAAAGAAACTTCATACCCCTGAGTGAGGGGGATAAACGTCCTCAGCTGCTGCATCTGGCCTGTGGGCCATAGTTTGAGGAGCCCTGCTCCTTCCTACGATTATCTGTATACACCAAACATCTAGCCAGCATGGAACAGTGAGAAGGGCCATTTTCCCAAACATATGCTAATAGAATCATAGTCATCATAGTCAATCATATTGATTCAAGCACACCTTTTAAGAGTTTCAGTCTTTTACACCATATGTGTATATATATTTCTTCATTAATGCATTAAATTTAAGTATTTAAAATAGGTGAGGTAAAGTTAGATTTTACTTTTTAAAAATTCTCACTTAAGTCTAGTAAAGTCATGAAATTATAGGTTGATCTTTGACAAGGGCACACAAATGTGTTTATTGAGCATCTACAATTTTAAACTATAATATGATATAAAAATAGCTTTGATTTCTATTGATGATAAAGTTCTAAAATACTGATATTATGTTTTGTTGCCTGTATTCATAATTGAAAGAGATGTTAAATTTCAGTTAAAGTTAATGAGAATAAAGATGTAATTTTCTTTCCTTTCTAAGTTCATCCACCCTGAAATCTATCTATGGAACCTTTAGATCTGTAGCTCTCTGCTTAAAAACTCTTAGACTAGATTATTTTTTAAAGCCTCTTCCTGCTCTAAATCCTATGGCCCTTCCTATGCATGGATAAAGTAATGTTCTTTCTCTCTAAAAAAAAAAAAAAAGTTCATTTTCTTCTAAGTGAAATTCAAACTCTGTTGGTCAACATTCAAGGAATTCCTCAATATAAAAATATTCCCCAATATCTGCCCAGGAAGAACCATTCTAACATCTCAGTTTTACCTCATATTCTGTTCTAGGCTCAAGTCAAACGGTGCTACTCTCTCCTCTGAACCCTTGCATAATGCTCTTCTGTCTTCTTTCTGGGATCATGGTTGAACATTATTCTTGGAATGTCCTCCTCTGTACTCCTCCCTTCATGAACTCCTATTTGTCCTTTAAAGTTCAGCTTGTAACATACCTCTTTTCAGAAGCCTTTTTTGATCTTTGTTGGTAATGACCTCCCCTTTCTTCCACCTCACAGAGTTTGCTTCTTATTTTCTCTCATTTCTAGTGCTTTGCAAGCTTTCAACTTTGCCCTATTATGACACCATTGAAATCTCAGTGCTACCTCAGGTATCCCACTGTTAGAACTGCATAGGGGCCATTGAGAAAATTCCCATCTTTAGTGTCATCTTTCCCCCACTGTTCTGATTATAAGAAGATGCATAAAACAGGATGGAATTTATATTCTGGTATAATGATGACTCTATAAAGAATCCTCTTTACTATAAATTTTTGTTTTGTGTTGGAAAAGTAATTCATGCAGTAGTAGATGTATCTAATTTGTATATGAATAAATAAACCAAAATATTGTGGTAAAGGGATAAAATCTTTTTTTTAAAACATTAGAGATACACAATCAAAATTTTGGAGATCATAACTCTTCATTCTCTTTGTGCTATTAAGCACCATATGGAATTTCCATTATAAATATGGAATTTAGGTCCTAAACAATACAATAGCAAGTCAAATGGGAGATTTAATCTTAATCCCAAGCATAAAGAAGGAAATCAATGTTTATTAAATGCTTATTTAGTGTATACTGTGCTAAGATATCAATCAATAAATGAACATTTATTAAATGCCTACTATCAGCTAGACACAGTGCTGTGTTTTATAAATATCAATCAATAAAAATGTTTATTATATTTTTGTTGCTTAGTCATTTCAGTCCTAATTTTTAGAGATCCCATTTAAGGTTTTCTTGGCAAGAATTAGAGTGGTTTGTCATTTCCTTCTCCAATTTATTTTTCAGATGAGAAACTAAGGCAAACAAGGTTAAATGACTTGCTTAGGGTCATACAGCTAGTCAGTGTATGAGGTCACATTTGAACTCAGGCTAGTCTTCCTGACTTTAGGCCCTTCACTCTGTGCACTATGGTGCCACCTAGATGCTATGTACCAAAAACTGAGGTGTTTTAAAATAGCTGATTTAATCATTTCAATAATCCTGGGAATATAAGCAGTATTATTATCTCCTTTTCACATTTCAAGAAACTGAGGCAGACAGGGTTCAATTAACTTTGCCAGGAACACTTAGCCAGAAATCCTAAAGCTCATATCTTTCTGCCTTCAGATCTAATGCTCTATCCCTTATTCTACCTCACTGCATAAAAGAAGCCCTTATTGATAGTTAACTTCATTTTGCAGCTGGGTATCTACTGTCAGCTTTTTACAAACCACAGTCTTAGCATTGTTTTGTTATTCATCTCTTTTATTATTGTGGCAACGCTTCATATAGAATTTTCTGCTAGAAATGTTTTGTTAACATTATTTTATGGAGAAATTGCTTGTGAGTCCCGCCAGAAACCCCTATTGTGCTTTAACATAGGACCTTAACAAAGCTGAATAACCTTTTGACATCTCAGTTCCTACCTGAAAAGAGTGCTATAAAATTCTGTAAACTGCATATCAATTTGTGATATTCATATAATCAGGTTTAGGGGGAAAAAACCCAAGTTTTCATTATTATTACTATGTTGATTCTAGGGAGGTCTTGTGCCTGAGCTCTGCTGGTTGGATTTTGCAAAGATGAAGATTAATGAATCAAAACTTTAAATGTCCATTCTTGCATCTGGTATAGACTTAGAAGTCATCTGGTTCAGTGTTGTCATACTCAAATAGAAATCTACAGGTTGCATGCTGACTTAGAAAATTAGACATTAATATTATCTATGTTGTCTTGCATTTTTATTAATTTTGTTAACTATTCCCCGATTACATTTTAATCTGCTTCTGGCTATAATTGGAAATGCTGTAACCAGTGTATCCACATATTGGACACCTCTAAATACAAATCCCTCTTTTTATAGAAGAGGAGCCTGAAGTCCAGAGAAAATAGGTGCCCAATATCCGCCCAGCCAGAACCAGAATTTGGCTTTGGGTCCTATAGACACCCAAGATCATTGTTTTTTCCACTGTGTCATGATAACTTCCTCCCTCCTCCCCAGATCCCATCATAGAATAGAGGTAATATGTCCTTATAGATCACT